>NC_045709.1:42075959-42376236 GCF_009834535.1 Camelus ferus | reverse complement strand
ATTAATTTTAGGATTGAAAAAGTTTTACTTAAGTTTATCCCAGTGAGTACTTGGTGATAAGTTTTTGGTTTTCTACCTCATAAGAATGGGAGAAGTCCTTTTGTCTTTCTGGCTTTTTCTCCTGTACAAGGATAGTATTGTACAGGTCGTTTGCCATTTGTGATTTGGACAAATCTCCAGTTATCAGGGTAGTTAGAATATGTTTTCATCTAGTTTTGATGTAGATACTGTCTTTGGGATATCCATTCTGCTAACATAGTTGCTATGATGTTTTAGAAGGAGGCAACTTGGTAATATGAAACTGATGTTTCTGTCATGTTCTTGGACCCAATATTCTTAATGAGCCTGACAAAGGTTTAAAAAAAAAAAGCAGGAGGATTTGAGCTAGATTATGCCTACTATTTTTCTTAAAATCACATTATGAATAGAAATTGAATGGATACATTTGAGGAAAATGAATGAAATATTTTTGTATACTGCAAGCAGTATCAATTTTTTGAGATTAAAAATGAAGCAGGTTTCAGGTTCTAGTTATAATAAGGTAACCACACTTTACCTTGCTCTCTCACTAAACACAACTAGAAATCCTGAAAGAATGCATGCACGCAGCAACTGGAGGTTCTGAGAACTAGATTGCAGTAGACAGATTCTTTCTTCTGGGAAAGAAAACCAGAACTCAGACAATGAATGACCCATGGAGAATGTTTCGGGCATTTTTTTTCCTCCCTTATATCCTTATATACACAAGTAGAGACAACGGCAGTACAAATCTTTAAGCTGCACAACGAGCACAGACATCTTCAAAAGAAATTTTTTTTTTTTGTGGTTTAAGGAGTATGAAAATAAGCCACTGTGGAACCTAAAAAGTGGGCAGAATCCCTTAGCTTTTTAACTTTTTTTCTTAATCAGTTTTATGCTTTCAAGCTTCATTTCTGAACCTGAAATCCAGTGGCAGAAACAATGAAACAGTGATTGTTCCAGCATCTGAAATCCTAAGAGAAGGGAATGTTTTCTGTCTTACCAGAGGAGCTGAGCCCCAAAGAGAGTAGGGGGAATTCCCATTGCTACTCCTCTCTTTGTCTCTGGCCGTTTAGCCCCAAAGACAAATAATCATGGGGAATGTGCAACAGGGAGGCACATTAAAGCTCCAGCTTTCCATTCAGGAGGATTAGGAAGAGTTGCTGTTGGGAGCTGCTAGGAAAGAATTGAGCAGAGACCAGAGGGAGGGATTGTGAGAATAGGATGGCATAAAAATCTCCGTAAATAAGTGCGCTCCCCCCGATATGCACGTTTTAAGACCTGATTTTAATCAGCATACCACACTAGTTGAGAACTGACCTAATAATTAGACTAAGGTCTCAGTTTGGCTCCTGAGTGTGGAACGCATGCAGGACAGGTCTAAGTAGCACTGAACAATCATTAAATTGGGCTGATACTAGAACCAAAGTGTGCAGAAGTTGGATTGGAACATGTGGTATAAAACCTAAAGGGATTGATGGCCTGAGAAAACAAGGAAATAAAACAAAATTAACAAACAAAAAGCGTACTGTTCTCCACAGGATTTAAACAAGATACATACTCTGATAATGTTCAGAACGCCCAATATATGATCCAACATTACTCAACAGACAGAAACAAAGCCTGACAAATTCTCTAGAGAAAGATAATCAACAGATGTTAAACCCAAGATGAACAAGATGTTGGAATTATCGAAGAATCTTAAAATGGTGTTATAAATATGCAGAAAGGCAAAGTAAAGCACTCCTAGAGTAATGCAGAGATAGAAATTATCAGGAGGGAAATAGAATACATAAAACGTAGTACCACACAGAAATTTCAGAACTGAAAAATACATGACTAAAACAAAAATTTTTCTTGATGGGCTTAATAGCAGAATAGAGATTACTGGGGAGATTACTAAACTTGATAAAACAATAGAAATTACCCAATTTGAACAATAGGGAAAAAGTGAATGGAGACTGAATGGTCTTGTAGAGTAATAATGAATGAGCTAATATTCTTGTTGTTAGAGTTCTAGAAGAGAGAATGGATATGATACAGAAAAAGAAATTTTGGAAACTGAATGTCTTAAACCTATGGAAACAAAATACTTTCATGTTTCTGCATGGCTAAGGCTTCTGATCAAAATAAAACTGGAATGTTGGTTAAAAGAAAAGCCCTTGAAAGTTAAATGGTTATTGAATAGAGATTTCCAGACTGAAATGTTTGTATTTCAAATGGGCTAAGACCTAGAACTATCCTTTAGAATATAAAATATATCCTATATAATATAAAATTGCAAACAATTTAATTACATTAGGGAGATAAGGTTTCTTTTTTCCCAAGAGAATAGGAGAGCTACTTAATAGCAGTTTTTATATAAGCACCTAGATTCCTAAGTTCGGGAATTTTTTTTTTTCCTGTAGTACAAAATATCATACTCAAGAAGGAAAAATAGATAACTTGAATAAACATTACAGTATGTAGGTGAAATAGGCACATTAAAACTTTCATAATAAACTCTGGTCTATGCAGTTTCACTGACAAATTCTGTTAATCAGTTAAAGAATAAATATCACCAATTATGTAAAATCTCTTCCAAGTAATAGAACATACTTCCCAACTTTATGAGACAACATTACTTTAAGGCTAAAATCATAATTTGAGTTTTCTGGTATTCAAAATCATGTATTCTGCCATGCCAATACTTATGAAGAGCATATGATCTCAATTGATGTGGAAAAATAATTAAAAAAAAAAAAAACCTTCCATTGATGGTTTTAAAACCTAGTCAGCTTTGATAAAAATGAACTTCTTTAACCTGATGAGGTCATCGAAAACAGTCTTGCAGTTAGCATGATATTCAGATAAAAAACTTGATTTCCTTCATAAAAATCAGGAGTAGGCAAGGATAATCACTTTCATCATCCTTATTCTTCATTATACTGGAAGTCCTAGCAAGAGCAATAAGGAAAAAAAAAAGAAATGACATAAAATTCGGAAAGAAAGAAAAAAATGTCCTTAGATTACACGTATGTATCGTTAAAAATCCCAAAATATCCACACAGAAGCTCCTAGAACTGATTAGTGGATTTAGAATAATCTCAGGACACAGTCATTTAATAAAACTCTGTTGTATCTCAATATGGTAACAATGGATAATTAAATGAAGAACAGCAACGACTACAAATAACACCAGTACAATGTATCACAGCCTTCCACCCACAAAAGGAAGTACTTTGTTGTAAATCTGCAAAAATATGTAGAATCTGGGTGCTGAACATTACAAAATAATGATGACTAAAAAAACCTAATTAAATGGAGAAATGTACTATACTTATAGATTTGATTATTCAGCAAAGTTCAGGTCCATTCTCCCCAAATTAATTTGTAGGTTTAATGAAATTTCGGTCAGTATTGTACTGGAAAATCCGTAGGTATAGACAGTCAGACTCTATATATGGAAAGTAAGAAGATTCAGAACAGGGCAAAACAATACTGAAAAATCTGAAAGACTCAGAAGACGTGCTTTTAAGACTTACTATAAAGCTACATTATAATCATGAAAATATACAAGTGAAAGAATATCCACACAATCAGCGAAATCCAATAGAGTCCATTAGTAAACTCACTCTAAGATGCAAAAGCAATTCAGTGGAGGAAGCATAGTTTCTTCAACAAATTACAATGTATCATTTAGGCAATTCCACGTGAACTTTGTGCTTGTGCTTCATGCTTATCAAAAATTTATTTAAAATGTATCTAAGTGTAAAATGTGAAACTCAACATTTTTGGAGCAAAACATAGGGCATAATCTTCATGACTTTGGGTTAGGCAAAAGGTTCTTAGACATGAAACCAAAGTGTGATCTATAAAATAAAATATTTATAAATTGAACTTTATTGAAATTAAAGCTTTTACCCCAGGATACTACTAATATAAATACGAAGTACAGAGTGGAATAAATAAATTTGTAAATCACACATCCAATAAAGGACTTACATTCATACTATAAGAATTACTAAAAAAAAAAAAAAAAGATAAACATTTCAAGATTATGGGCAAGATATCTGAACAGATCTTATATTGAAGAAAGTATTTGGATAACAATTAAACACATGTATAGATGTTCAGCATCATCTATTAGAAAGATGTAAATTAAAACCGCGAAGAGAAACCACGTCTGCTAAGAATGGCTAAACTACGAAACTTTCTTACATTACTTATAATGCAAAATCATCTAGCCACTGTGGAACTATTTTGGAAATTTCTTGAAAAGTTTAAATACCTTCTTTTTATATGATCTGGCTTTCCCAATTCTAGACATTTCCCCTAAAGAAATAAAAGCTTATTTTCACACACAAAAAACTACACATTAATGTTTTAGCAGTTTTATTCATAATTGCCAAAAATAAGTAACAGTTTAATGTTACTAAGCTGATTAACGTATCAACAAATTGTGATATATCCATTCAGTAGGTTAGAAAACTATCAACAACAAAAACAAAAAAACATTGAAACAGGCAACCTGTATGAATCTAACTTACATAAAAGTCTCCGAATCCTGCAGTTTGTATTTCATTCATATGACATCCTGGATAAGGCAGAATTATAGAGATGAATAATTAGTAGTGGTCAGGGATTAGGTATAAAGTGAAATTTAATTAGTCAAATGTGAGAGGGATTTTGGGGGGGGGTGTCAAATTGTTTTGTGTCCTGATTTTGATGGTGAGTATATGAATCTATAAATGAGGTAAAACTCATCACTGTACATCTTGAACAGCATTTTAGTAGCATTTTTAGATTAAGTATAATCACTATTGTATTTAGATTCCTTTAGATATATTTATAAGAGTGATGCAGTAGTTTTATTCTAATAAGTATTAGCAATATCCTGGGAAATACATTATTTTCACTTATGTAAAAAATTAAGCAGATGCAAATTGATAAAGGAATGTATCTTAGTTGTGTTTTCTTTAAAAAGAGGACTGGGATGTTGGCAGTTCCTTTTGGAGCTGATCATAGGCAGCACATTGGAGGAAATGCTGAAAGTGGAACAGGGTAGGGACATAATTCATTACTGAATGCATTTGCTAGTGGGTTATTGTGGAGGACAAATAAAGCTCAGTCTTGCTGTCTGTACTGTGAGTTACCATGCGGAATATGCCTTAAAATTGTCCCAACTGGATTTCAGGAATGTGAGGGCTTCCCCCAGAGACATTAGCCATATTTCCTTATACTGCACTGCACATATGTGGGCAGGCTCACTGGTGTAGGTAGTTACCACATTACACACACACACACACACACACACACACAACCAACTCATGTTTTGTTAGAAGTGCAAATTTAAGTAGACCTCTTGTATTTCATCTGACAACTTCAGCAGGTAGAGGCTATATCTTAAATTACAGTGGAGACTTCATGGTGCCCAAAGGTGGATGTATCTCCTACTTTATCAGTTGTGTCTTAATTTTGTTATATTTTTAAAACATTTTGTAGTTAAATCTGAATATTTTCTTTGTTTTGTGTTGCATTTTGAATCGTAAGTAGAAAAGCCATTCCTTGTCTGCACGAAGCCTGATTTTTTTTGTGTGGTTTTATTTCTTTCCATTTTTATGTCTCATCCATTTGGAATTTATTCTTGTATTAGTAACAATTTGGATCTAACTTTTCTGTCTTTAAAACTCAGTTATTTAAAAGTTGCTTTTTGCCCTAGTGATTTGAGATGTCACCTTTCTTTATCATAAACCAAATTTCCTTGTCTACTTGGATCTCTGTCTGCTTTCTTGTTCTGCTTTTCTTAAACCAAGATCATAATGTTATTCATAGAATTTCTCTGGTATGTTTTAATGTCCAGAAGGACTTCCTGCCCTCATAGTGGATTTTCTCAGTATTTTCGTGGCCATTTCTGATGCTTGTTTCTCCATGTAAAGTTTAGTATCAACTTGTCTAAAAGCCTAAAGATACTATGGATATTTTTCATTGTAAATGAATTAACTTTATAAACTGATTTAGAGAAAACTGACATCTTTTGTGTTGTCATCATAAGCAAGACCAGGGGGATATTTTTCCATTTTTTCTAATGTACATTTTTGTCCTCCAGAAGTTTTTTTAAAATTTTTCTTCATATAGACTTTTACACTTAGTAACTCCAAATTATTTCTTTGCTATCATTATAAATATTGTTTCCTCTTCTGTTATCCCTTCTAAATCTGTTTATTGGATATGTGAAGGCTTTTGATTTTTTTCTGTGTTAATTTTATATTCTGTTACACTTACAGTTTTTTTCATTATTTCCATTAGTTTTATCATTGATTCTCTTGGGAGTTTTAGGTTATCACCCTGTCATTTGCAGGTAGATACAATTTGACATCCATTCACCATTTACTGTGATTCGAATTACCTTCTATTGAATTGCATTGACTAATGTCCCTTGTACGATGTTGAAGTAGTAGAGATAGTGGAATGTTTGTCCTCTTCCTGATCTTAGTGGTCAGGCTTCTAGTGTTTCTTCATTTAGTGAGATAATGACCTAGTGTCTCAAAGTTGTCTGTGTGTGCAAGTGCACATGTGTGTAATCATTTTAAGAAAGTACTTATAGATTTCTGTCTTCCTGTGTGTTTATACTAGAAATATATATTGAATATTTTCAAAGCCCTCTCATCATCTATGGAGATAAAAATATGGTTTTTATCCTTAGATCCATTAATGTGTTGTAAGATTTTAGTAGATTTCCTAAAATTGAAATAAATCATACATTATTGGAATAAATCATAACTATAGTGTGCTATTTTCTTACTGTGTTACTGTATTTAGTTTGCTGATGTTTCATTTGGTTATTCTGTATAGGTATTAAGTGATATTGGCATTTTTTCATTTATACTGTGCTTATCAGGTTTAAATATTGATGTTATGCTTCCTTTACAAAAAGTAGGGTGTTGTCTTTAATTTTCAGTGCTGTGAAACAGTTAATAATGCAGTTGAAGTGTCTGGACATTGAACATTTGGTAGAAATTTGCTGATAAACTTTCCATGCCTGGTACTTTCTTTGAGCATAATTAAAAAAAAAAAACTTCCTATATTCTATGGAAAGTTATCTATTTAGACTTTCATCTCTATGTTGCTTTTTTTTTTTTAGCTTTTTCATAATATCATTTTATGTTGAGTGGTGGCAGGGAATTAGAGATGCTTTCAGGGTAGATGGAGTATTCAGTCTTCTCATTTTAATTGTACTGATGTGTCCATGGAGGAACAAAATCTTGATTTTTTTTTTTAAGGTAACTGAGAAATTTTTGTTTTCCTCACTTGGCCTCAGTTGAATGGGTGAGCATTACTTTGTCTATTACTTAAAACAAAAAACTAAAAACCCCAGATTGAGTCAGAATGGAGTGTGTGATAAAGGAAGAGGTAAATAACTTTGTATGTGGTCTTCTAAAGTATTTGGCTCATTACTCTTCTACAGTTCTTTTTACTTGTCTTATTTAAGATTAAAATACATTTCATTCTCATAGGGAATGGTTTATAGCTTCTAATTCCATATGTGATCTGGACAGCCTCTTCCCTTGACACAGGACATCAGGCACTTGGGTCCTTCCCTTATCTGCCCATTGCTTCTTGGAATATTTTCTTGTCTCTAGGAGCTGCTCACCTATTCTCGAATCATTATGACTTCCTGGATCTGCAGGTACATGAGTTACCTATTTCTCTGAAAAAAAATTATCCCCAAACTCAGCAGTTAAAAAAAAAATTCATTATGCCAGTTTCTGTGGGTCAGGAGTCCAGGATCAACTTAGCTCTGTGATTTTTTTTTTTTCCTCAGTACTTCTTATTAGGTTGGAATAAAGATAGCAGCCAGCTAGTAGTCATTTAAAGACTTAGGCCAAAGGTTCACTCCTAAGCTCACTGACGTAGTTGTTGTTGGTCTTCAGTTCGTCATGTCCTGTTGGACTGACAGCTTCCCAGTATGTTATGTGGGCCTCCTTATGAAGCTGTTCATAACATGGCATCTAATTTACCTCATGTGCTTGATCAGAGAAAGAGACTTTTTTATTACTAGAAATGAGTCAGTAAGTCCACTCAGTTCTCAAAGGAACTTTACTGAATACTAGGAAATAGGGTCATTTGAGGCTATCTTGGAGGCTGCCTTATCATAGAGGTCAAGGTTCTGAGTCTTTGTACTTTTTGACTCTCTTCATGGTAATAGTATATTTTTTGGTCACCAGGTTACAAAATTAATTTCTTTAGGTTGTGCTTCCTTCCATTTTTGCTGTTGATTTTACTTGTTGTTGGTTTTGTTTATCCAAATTGTTAGCCATTGTGGAAGAAAAATATTTGCTCTAGATCCAATCTGCCAAAATAACTTAGAACTCTCTCAAATATCATTAGTATTATCTAAAACTGTCTCCAGATGTTGTAATAGGCTTGGCAAGATAGTGAGATCCACAGGACGAGGTCTGTTTTATCAGCACTGAACCATCAGATAGTTATATCATGGGAAAAATTGATGTATTGTGTTAAAGTAATTGCTGTCAGTTCTCAAGTTACTCCCAACTTTAAGCTTCGGTGATTCCAGTTCTAAGTTTCTGATACCATCTTCTTTGGGATTCCTGTGAGTCAAGAAAGTCATTGGTGACCCACTTTAATACTTAGGTGTCAAATATCTGGCAACTATTTTAAAGATTTTTCTGCCAGAACCATTTTCCAGCTGATCTGAGATAGCTGCCTGATTGAATGTCTGCCCTATATATTATTAACTTCACTCTTTTGGAACCACTTCCAGTGACAAACCATGTCCTGTCATTTTCAACCTTCTTTATGTCATTGTATTTGACATCTCCTGAATATCTACATGAAGATTTGTTTCTGCCAACCTAGAAATATTTTCCAGGTGGGACAAGAATCTTGAACTGAAGTCTCTGAAGCGGTCAATCCAGATTGACTAAATGCAGATCAGTATGTGTGGTGTCACAGAAAAGAAGACTGTGTAATAACAACACATTTGGTAGAAAAAAATATGCAATATAAAACAAAAATTTAATATTCAACCATTTTAAAGTAACTTTACATGTTTAAAATACTTATTTATAAAATATGCCACCATTCAGTTGGGTAGGGGTTATTATCTTAATTATACAAATAAAGGAAGATTAAGATCAGAAAGGCAATGGCTTTTACGTGATACAGGCATTTTGTTACAGAGTCTAAGTAGGACCCCAAGTTTCTGACTGCTGGCCCAGGAAAGTTTTCATAATAATGTGTTGCCACTCTTATTACAGTGACTATGAGTAATTGAAGCCAATTTCCACTTACTTTAGTTAAAATAGTGATGGGCTAATCCCAGGGATGGTCAACAGCAACATCACACTTCACATCCCCCTCCTCCCTCATACACACAGGTCTCCAGCCTACCCTGAAGTTGAACAGTCTGATATATTTCAACACCATGGCAAACTCCAAGCCAATATCAAATTTTCTATATTGTATATATTATATATTTGTATACTTTAACCCTATAATTAAGTTTGAGATGGGTAATTTTTTTTTTTTTTTCATTTTTGAGCTTCCCCAGTCTAGAGCATACAAATCCTGGTCCTAGAATTTCTCACAGGCTAAGACTATAACTTCGTCTCTTCTCCTTATACATCCTGCCCTTTCCAACATAGATAGTCTAACAGGGTTCAGTTTAGTCCTGAGAAGGCGGAAACTTCTTCATACTCACTGCCAACTCAACCCCACCTCTTCTCTGTTCTGTCATATACCCTATTGAGATAACCGGATGAAGCTGCAACAGCAGCCCAAGACTGACTCTGGTCTCTCTGGATGCGTTTTCCAGCTATACTCCATCTCCAATATTGTCAAATTAAAAGCGTTCTTGTTACAGCATCATATGAGTCAGGGATGTTGTTAATTTAAAAATGTATCTGGATGTATTTCGTATTTCCTGGGTATAAATTAAATGAACACAGTTCTTGGTAAAACATTAACAGCATTGTTATAAAATTGAGAAACTTATTTTCCACCTTTTCAGCAGGGGGTTGCATTATTTTTGTTTTGTATAGTATGTGTGTGTGTGTGTGTGTGTAATCCACACATGTAGGTGGTGAGGAATAAACTCTGATTCCTTCCTCAGTCATTAGGTGGGAAATTTCATGCCTGACTATGGAAATACTGTTCTGCAGGAAACGGGAAGCATTTCCAACTTTCTGTGAGAGATGAGGGAAGAAAAAATGAAATTAGTGTGGACTCATGAACCAGAAGGAGAATCATCAAAAACTGTGTTCAGAGTTGTTAAACTCCTAGCTTGAGTTTGAATGAACTATTTTTCAGAGAAACCAATCAGTGGGCTGGATTCATAACCAAGCCATCTCAAATACAAAAAGGAACAGGAAGTTTTGAAATTTTTAAATTATTTTCTGAGATTTTATATATTCATAACATTGTGATTTGGAACAAGTTTAATCTGATATCTAAGACCCCAAGTGACTAGCTTATATCTGGTTTGTATAATGGTAAAGTAATTATCACAGAATTGAACTTTGCTAGCAAATTATACAGTTCCAGGTAGAGAAAGTGTTTATCAGTAAAATTGGAAGAAAGTTACATGGGGGCATATCACCCATATAGACATCTAAGAGAAAGAGGGATCTTTTACAAATTGTATATTTTTTAAGCCAATGCAGAATACTTAATGTCAGAATCAGTACGGAGATTTTGCCTCATAACCTATAAATGCCTGAACTGGACATGAGAGTAGAACGGGAAATTTTCCAGCTAGCTAGGTAAGTATTATTTATCTAAAATCCGGTAAAAATTTGTAAATGAGAACATGGCATCAGACTGCTTCAGATTTAAAATCTAGATCCCTACATATCAGCTAAAAACCTTGGAAATGTTACTTAGCCTTTCTGTTTTTGTTTTCTTGTCTGTGAGATCAAGGTCACAGTATCTCATGGAATCATTATGATAAGTTTAACATAGAACAAGGGCTAGTAGTTTAGGAGTGTAGTATAGGCAGAACCCCTAGTATGTTACTCATTGTCATCATCATTGTCTCTTGTAACTTTTAAGTTAAATTGTTATTTATCACCCGTACTTAGTTCGCATCTACCTAGGCAGCTTTAAACACGAGATTCCTCTGCTTGGAACTCACTTCCCTCCTTTGTTTTTCATAGCTCACTCAATACCTCAGTTCACTCAGGTTTCTCTTTAAAATGACCTAATCAGAGCAGCCTTCTTAACTACCCAATCAAAAATTGTCCTCTTAATTATCTTCCTTTTTATCAGTCATCCTTTAATATTCTTACTAAACTTAGTTTTCCCCCACGACTGACACGAACGTGGTTGCTGCTTGAGGAGAGGCTTGCAGACTTCACCCCACTTCTGCAGCGCAGATGTTTTATTGAACCTGAGATAGTACTGCTCTTCCTCCTATGGGAATGTGATCAACCGAGAGCACAGGGTAATTCACACCTCACAGAGTAGCATACTCTTGTAAAACTCTCATGAAATAATTTAAGGACAACAAACTAAGCTTTTTCATAAATAGTTGAAAATGGCCAAGAATGGGAGAGAGAAAAAGAAGGGGAGAGAGTAATGCAAAGTACCCAAGTGTTTCTAATTTTTATGAATGTTTAACTGTTGCAGACATAATCTTTATGCTTTCAAATCGATCTATACAAGTAAATTACATAGACTGAAGAAATCTATACTGAATTTTAAGATATGTTTAATGAATGATCAGATGGCGTGACAGAGGCTTGTGAATTTCAAAATATGTTAATAGGAGCTAAATGAAAGTCAGTTGTGTCATGGAAATCATGTGTGGTAGTAAGCTGTTCCATTCCTCTGCCTTCCTTTAATATTCCTAACCCACAACCCCTACTGTTAACACACACATTGGTGGACATATAAACCAGGTTATCCATTTGTATTTTTCCTTGCAGTTTCTTGGTTTGGTACTGCTAGAAGAAAGTGATAATGTGAGATTAGGAGATCCAGGAGCCATAGGGAGCAAATATCTATTCACATATCCATGTGAGGACAGGATGAAGGCATTCATTGATTGAAAATTGGAGAGAGAGAGAGAGACATTCATAGTGGCAGCCACAGTTCTAGAGGCAGAGGTTATAATTCATTCAATTCTGTGAGCTGTTTTGTATCTTTTCACATATGTGAGCCAAAATGTTTACTTTCTGACTATTTTGTACACTTTTTTACTTACGACAAAAACAAAATACTTAACAATACTGAACTCAAACATTTTTGGAAAATTCTGAGTAGACAGAAGTTTCAAGATCTCTTTAAAGAATCATTATCCCACAAGATGGGCAGTGTGTGCTATTTTACAAACATCTTGGATCACAAAACATTCTCTGTTACTAATACCTGCAGAAAACACTTTGAGGATGAAGGTCATCATAGAAATCCCTTAGAATTACTGAAAGTTCTCACATATCTGATCTCATACTAATTTCTGCATTCTGTATCTGTTATACGGGCTTCTCTTCAGATATGAACGGTTAAGCCACATCCAACCACTAAATGTTTAGCAAATCTTTCTAATACTTTTACAGATCTGTTCCATTGTATATGCTTTTCCTTATTTAATAATTTATTCCAGGGGAAGGTATAGAAGGTATACAGTTGTAGAGTGCATGCTTAGCGTGCATGAGGTCCTGGCTGGGTTCAATCCCCAGTACCTCCATTAAAATAAATAAGGAAATAAATAAACCTAATTACCTCCCCTAAAACAAAAACAAAGAAAAAGTAAAATAAAATACTTAAAATATTTTACTCATTCAAAATACATATTTTAATAGCCTTTTCCCACAAATTTCCACTCCCACATTGTTATAGAGTTGTTTTTACTAACTTTATGTAGCTTTTTAAAATTCTTGGCATTTTTACCTTACCTTTATGCTCTATCTGTCAAACATTGAATTATAGTTATAAATTTGTCTGCCTCTTGCCCTAGAATATGAGCTGCTTAATTTGTGGGATAGCGTTTTACTCATTCTGGTGTCCTCACTACTGTATGCAATAGTAATGTAGTAGAGAATAAAAACATGTTGTGTTGGATTCAAATTGTCATATTATTCTGAAATATGAAATGAGATATAAGTATACAGTCTTTGAATCTATAATCTCTACAAAGTACTTGTGAAAATGCATTAATCCACCACACCTCTTTATACAACAAAATTCGGAAAATATATTAAAAATCATTTATAAAATAAGAAACTATGAAACTAAACATGTAACTATCCCTCTATAAACCAGAAAATCTCATGAAAAAATTTTCATATTCCAATTAAATTATATAAAACAGTGATATTGACCCACAAAGAAAATTAGATCTTCACATTTTCTGGCGCTTGTGATGATAGCAGTTTAATTATTAAAGTAAAATAACATGTACTTACGTTACTGAAATAGTTTTATTTATTAGAACACAAGTATGAAAACATAGACAAAACAACAACATAATTATATATTTTCTGTGCCTTAAATACAATTGCTTTAATCAGTACACTGGGGGAAATCAGAAAGTGAAAGGGATGAGAATTCTGAGTGTTCAGGCACAAGATTTCCCCATATGGTTCCAGAATACCTTTAAAGTAAGATAATAAAACATTTCTCAAATACAAAATTTCAGTTGCATTGGCTAGTAGAAATAACCCACTGTTTCTAGTCCAGTAGAAATATCACCCTAACTTGCACCATTATTAAATATTAGAAAAGCTAAACAGCGAAATAGGTTTCATTTCTTTTTCCATTAATACCAGAAACATTATAATTTAGTCACTTCCAATTAATGAATTCAAAATTATTATAGCCCAATTTAACTAATAGGAACAACAACAAAATTGAAAAAATACTTCTGACAGTAGTGTATCATTTTAGTGTAAAATGTGAACTGAAATTATAACTGCATTTATTATTTAAAATAGTGATAGTTATACCCTCCAACCTTCACCCCCTGGCGACTGCTATTGGGTTCTCTACTTCTATGAGTCTGTTTTTAGATACTTCATATAAATGGGATCATGCAATATTTGTCCTCCTGTATCTGGCTTCTTTCACTTACTAATGTCCTCTAGGTTCATCTTGGTTACCACAAATGGCAAGCTTTCCTCACTTGCAAGGTTGAATAAAATTTTGTTGCATATATGTACCACGTTTTCTTCCTTTATCCACTTGTCACTGGACACTTGGTTTGTTTCCATATCTTGGTTATTGTAAATAGTGCTTCAGTGAACGTGGGAGTGCAGATATCTCCTTGAGATTCTGTTTTCAGTTCCTGTGGACATATAACCAGAACAGAATTACTGGATTATATAGTAGTTCTAGTTTTAATTTTTTGAGGAATCTAATACTGGTTTCCATAGCTGCTGTAACATTTTACATTCTTACAAACAGTGTACAAGGGTTTCCATTTCTCCTCAATCTCATCAACAGCTGCTATCTTTTTAGTAATAACTGTTCTAACAGGTGTGAGATGATATCTCCATTGTAGTTGACTTGTGTTTCCCTGATAAATTAATGATACTGAGCATCTTTTTATATAGCTGTTGGCCATTTGTATGTCATCTTTGGAGATACGTTTGAGTCCTTTGACCCTTTTTTAGTTGGTTGTTTGGTATTTTTGTTACTGATTTGTAGGAGTTCTTTGCATATTTTGGACATTAAACACTCATCAGATACATGGTTTACAAATATTTTCTCCCATTCCCTGGGTTGTTTTCTTGATTCTGTTAATTTTTTTCATTATCATTAGAAGCTTTTTGGTTTAATATAATCCTGTTTGTTTATATTTGCTCTTGTTGCCTGGGCTTTTGGTGCCGTAACCCAGAAATCATTGCCAAGACCAATGTCAAGAGGCTTTTTCCATGTTTTCTTCTAGGAGTTTTACAGGCTCAGGCCGTATGTTTAAGTTTTTCATCCATTTTGAGTTGATTGTGGTATGGTGTAAGATGGTGTAAGATGGGAGCCCAACTTCATTATTTTTTTACACTTGAATATTCAGTTTTCCCAGTGCCCATTGTTGAAGACTCTATCCTTCCCCCATTGGGTATTGACACCTTTGAAAAAGTTCAGCTGCCAACAGGAGTGTGTTTGTTTCTGGGCTCTATTCTGTTTCAGTGGTCTGTATGTGTTTTTATGCCAGTACACCCTGTTTGAATTACTGTAGCCTTGTCGCACATTGGAATCGGGACGTGTGGAGCTTCCAGATTTGTTCTTTTCCTCCAGATCCTTTTGGCTGTTTCAGGTCTTTTGTGGTTCCATGTGAATTTTATGACTGTTGATTTTCTTGGCAACAAAATAAGGTATTTATTTAAGTCTGTTTGATATTTCCTCACAAATTGATCCAAGATTTCCTATTTTTATGTATTATGTTTCTATAAATGACCTAAATGTGATGTAAAATATAATTAACTTTCCTCTTAAATTAAATCATTATATATTGCTGATATTCACCAGTTAAAGGCCACTATGAACACACTTGTAGTAAAATAAACCCAAATCTATTAAACTTCTTGAAGCAGGACAGGTAAATCAATGGGAGTCTTGGAGAGTCTGAGTAAGAGAATGAGCTAGATGAACATCTTACAAAATTCAGACTTGTTTTTTAGGTGATTTAGTGAAACAGAAGATTTTAGGTGATTAAAAGAAGTAGGTATTTGCTTTGGAATGAGTGCTGTCATAAATTGGGGGTGATTTAATGATTTACCTATGAGGGAGGAGAAGCAGAATGAATGTAATGTTGTCCATAGTGAAATAGCAGCAGTTGCAAGTAGGATGTTTGGTCATTTTTTTGGCTAGGTCGATTTCTTTCTTTTTTTTTTTTTTTGTCTGTGCTCAGATGTGATTAGAGAGTGTTGATGTTTCTTTATCTCAGTCTATTGATAGTCCCCGAGTGACCTCATCTGATGTTCGAGTTCTGTGAAACTGTTTATGTACTGCACAGTAACAGCAGGCCCGGCTGGCAGCAACAAGCCAGCTACTAGCTGGCAGCTGTTTGGGATTTCTTGACCAATACTAACAGGGAAAAATTTTATTACATATTCTAAAATATTAATATTCTGTAATAGGCAAAAGTATCAAATTGTTCTGCATTATTATTCCTATTTATTATAATTCTGATCATTCTAGTATTTTTCAGGCACCAATTACTTAGTCTTTTGTTTTAATTTTTTAAAAATAATTCATTTTCCTTTCAGTATCTTAGGAAAGTTAATCCCTTTCTGACTCCTCTTTTCTCATCCTGTACTAATTTCCTATGCATCATATCTTTTTTTTTTTAATGTCTCTTCATCTCCCTGCCTCCAGAGTCACTAGATAATTTATTCAAAGATGGATTAGAAGCTACCATACCATCCATTTTAAACTATAGCTTTGGTCAAAGATGAGGTATGTCATATAATGACATGTGGGCATGGTAGTCTGAACAATAAATCAGATAATAGATCATCAGTTCCAGTTGGAATAAGAAAAATCTCTCAATTGCAAATATGTCAAGAGTATCAAAGATACAATGAAGAGAAGAAACAAATAGGAAACAAGTGATTGACTTAAGCTCAACTATACCAATAGCCACACAAGTGTCGATAGGCTGATAATGTCAATTAAAAAATTAGAAATTATTAGAATCAGTAGGTGAAAACACAGCTATATGCTCTTTATGAGAGAGAAACTCCAAATATGAAGTCACAAATAGTCTGCAGCTAAAGTGCTGGAAAGTAAATCATAATAATGTATCATGTTAGGTTTCTTACAATTATGAGACAGACATGGCTTCAAGACAAAGAACATTAGCAAACATAGAGGTACAAAAACACTTAAAATTACTTTATATCTGTGCCCCTAGTAGAGCTTCACATACACACCACAACATAAATGTGCATTCTTCTTAACAGTAGAAACATAACTGACAGATTTTTTAAAAAGACATGTTCATAAATGTAATTTGAGACTCCATATTTCTCTCTTCATAAATTGTAAGAAACAGATTTAAAAAAAAAAACTCCAAGCAGTAGGAATAAATACGATGTATACTATTTGAGCAACACTTTCACAAATTTGAACTAGTGGAAAGATACAGAACACTACAGCCAACAGATGAAACACATGTATTGTTTTAAAAATCAACGAAACTTCCCTGTTACGGAGTACATGTTTGTGTACCCCAAATATTCATATGCTGGAACCCTAGCTCTTAATGAGGTGATAGTTGGAGGTGGGACCTTTGGGAAGCAATTAGATTCCGATGAGGTCATGACAGTGGAGCCCCCAAGATAGGATTAGTACACTTGTAAGAAGAGGAAGAGACACCATGTGAGGGTATCTGGGGAAGGCAAGCTGGCTATTAGCCAGGAAGAGGGCTCTCGTAAGAACCTGACTTGAGACTTCCAGCTACCTGAGCGGTGAGAAATATGTTTCCATTTAAGCTGCCTAGTCTACAGTATTTTGTTATGGGATCCCTGGCAGACTAAGACATTCCCCAATGTGGACTCAAGCAGCAGTTTCAAAAATTGAAATCTTTGAATATGTGCTATGGTGATAAAATTAAATTTAAAAATAATAATAAAAACATGTAGACAATCCCAAGTTCTTTGGAAATCAGTGGTTATAAACTGGTCAATGAAGAAAACAGCAAGAGAGATCAGAAAATATTTTGAACTGAACTCAAATGAAAACACAACATATCAGACTTTATGTGTTGTAGCTAAAGCATTGCTGAGAAAAGCTCATAATTAAGTGTTCATATTATGAAGAAATGTTCATATTATGAAAAAGTTCATATTATGAAACGTTCATACTATGTATAAATACAGTTCTAAACTTTCATCTGTAGAATCTGAAAAAAAAAATAGCTAGTCTACCACAAATAGGAGGAAAAACAGAACATATCTCATATCACCCTATTTGTATGATGATGTAGAACTTCCAAGTTCATGTGTGACTGAAGTGTTATGCTGTATATCATAGTAAACTGACACAACACTGTAAACTGACTATACTTTAATAAAAATATATACATACAAAAATTTTTTTAATATTCTACCAAAAACTAATCTACTGAAATTGGAATAGTGTTTGCCTCTGTGGTAGAGACAGATAGATGAAAGGGGAATGAGAGAAGATTCTAGGGTGATGACAGTGCTCTATGTTTTGATTGAGGTATTGAGTTTATGAATATAGATTTATCAAAACCCAATAAAATTGGAGGGAGGGTATAGCTGAAGTGGTAGAGTATGTGCTTAGCACACACAGGTCCTGGGTTCAATCCCTAGTACCTCCTCCAAATATAAATAAATAAACCTAATTTCCTGCCCCTTGTTAAAAAAAGAAAAACCTCAATGAAATGTGCAGTTAAGATCAGTGTATCTTTTGTGTGTAACTGTACTTTAGTAAAAAAGAAGAAAAACTCAATAGGAATACATTGTACATAAGGATGTTTTCATATATCCAAAGTAAAATACCAGGGGCTGTACTTATCCTTACAGTTAATGTGCACCCTGATCATTTATATTGTGTTTTTAACATATGTTCTCTTTAATGCAACCAGTTGCAAATGTTTTTATTGATTTCATGAACTTAAGATCACTGCTAGCTTGATAGAGAACAAAGCCTTAGAATCCAGAATGTACTTTTACTTTGCTCTTTATAGTAAGATAATTTGATCACTGGGTATATAGAAAGTAAGATTTGAAATTTTAATTTGTTTCTATATTTGAAATATGAAATAAATGCAAAAACTATTTTAATGCTTGCATTACTAATTCATTCAGTGTTTATAACCTTCTCCTTTGGGAGGAAAAATAAGAAATCTAAACGTATTCTTTACTCAGCAGCTGGAATATGATTTTGGACTAAAATGGGACCAAAGTTGTTTATCTGAAGTACAATCCTCACAGCTGGCAAGTGTCAGAACATTATCTCTTGGACTGTCTTAAAATCTGTAGCAAATTCCTCTTTATAACTACAAGAAACCAGTATCCATTGAATTCATTTGTTTTGATTTTTTTAAAAAACTGGTTGAAAATTACGTATATACATGCATACACTCACAGAGATGCTCAAATGCTTTACCAATAGGTCAAGAAGTGAAGTGGAATTGTCAGAAATGAAGAGCTACCAAGCTCAGGTAAACACCCAGTTTCTTTCAAACACAGCAGATGAGATATGTGGGGGTGGGATGAGGATGATAAAACCACAGGCATGCAGGTAACTTATTTTTGAGATGTAGTAACTCATTTTTAAGATATAATTTCTGTTTCAATGTAGGTATTTGTTTATGGGGGGCGGCTGTGGGAGTCAGTGTGATTGTATAAAGTGTGAGATAGGAAATGAGTAAGTTTTTAAGAGACACATCTGCTTAGAAAGACACAGTAAAGTAAATGAGTTTGTGTGGTTAAGCTTTCTCATTCAGTTCAGGGTAAGGATTGAGAGAATTGGTAAGAACTCAGACTGTTTTGTCTGTTTTACATTGGAGAGTTCAGAGTCTTTTCTTAGAGGAGGAACGATTATGGCCAAAAAGAGAGCAGAAGTGTTTCCTTTGAAAGCACAGAGTTGGGCTGAATTCGAGGAAACCTGGGGAATATTGAAGGGGAGAGAGGGACAGGATCAGTGCTTGAGGCTGTTGAAAGATAACTGAGTGACAAGTACTTTATGAAGTTTTCCCCAGATGTTGTTGTAGCACCTTCGGCAGTTTTCAGAAAACTGTTGTAAAAAATTAAGTTGTTCTGTCATTGCTTTTGGATGTGAATTCAACAACATGTTGAACAACCATGAAGAGATCAACTTTTATTGAGTTGTATTCGTAAGTTCAGAGCTTATATCTATTTGAGACAAGTATCTCAGCTATTCTGTTTTCGAAATTAAAGTAGCTCCTTATCAAAGAGTGTGTATGTCACTTTCTTTCCATTTGTTTAAATAGAATGTATAACCCAAGGTGAAATCGTGCTAATCATTTGCCTAATTTGCTTTCAGTTCTTATGTCTTAAAATTTCTTATTTTCTGGTATTTTGCAACTTGACGCTTATTTACTATTTTGGCAAAGTATCCAGAAGTATTCAGTCATTTTTTTCCCTGTTAATCTTCCCTTCCCCCCACCATTGTGCCCAAATTGGTAACTATTTTATGGCATGAGTAATTGATTCTTTTCTCTGAGTAACTAAACAGCTAATGATGGGTTAAATGCACTCCGGTAATTGTGACTTTTCAGTGTTTCTTGGTAATTTTAGCCACGGTTAGGTAACCCTCCCCTGTGTTTCACCTGTCCTTGCCTTTCCCTTATCCCTGTGGCAGTATCTTGGTTGAAGCGCCATTTGTCGGTACCAGTCTGTCTCTGTTTCTAAGGCAGACCTGCCAGGAACTGTACATATGTCAGCAGACTCCTCGCTCCTTCGGTGAGAGCTCATCCAGGAGTGCAGAGGGCTAGGGTGGCTCATATTGGATCAGGAAACCAGAAGCCAGTCTCCTGCATATCCTCTGCTGTTAATGAGAACTGTGATTTGATTAATCAGAGGGATGAACGGAAACTCGTGTCGTGCCCAGCAGTAGCACGTTGTGCTCTGCCGCTCCCGGTACTGACTCCGTTTATGGCATTGGCTTTCTGCCTTGGCGTGATCTCCTAATTTCCAAAATTGAACTGCTGCCTAGGATGCCTTGTTTCTGTCTTCTGCTTATTAGTTGGAACTCTGGAGGCCGACAATTACCTGAATAGTATCCAAACTGCTGGTAATTTAGGCAATGTTCATTTGACCACTTGACTGTTTCTATTGGGGCCAACCTTCGCAATTTTGGTTATTTCAATATTCCTACTAGATTGCTGCTTACTCCTGGCTTTCTGAAGCGACAGTGGTATGTAGGCTTGAATGGCTGGTGCGGGAGCTCATCAGTAAACATTTTTCAGAACACTACACGTTTGCCTTCAGATTATATTAATACTCTTTAATTCTGTAAGTGATTCTAATTAGGATATATGATGACTCTGGAATATTGCTATCTGAATAATCAAGGCCTTAAATAATTTTCAGTGTGTTACAGGCTTGAAATTGAAACTAAATGGAAGAAAAAATTGGTTTAGACTGAATATATTTATTAGGGCATAAATTACTATAATGCTGTGAAAGTAATTAATAAAGCTAACTGTTTTATTACTATACAATTAACTATTTCATTTCCAGCCTAACTATATAGAGGTTAAATAATGGCATTTCTAACTTGAAATTCTATTTATTTATTCTCAAATTCAATTGATAATTAAAACATGCTTTAAAAAAAGCTGTGTATAATGTTTGCCATTGGAAAGTATTTCTGTGGCCTGAAAACAAAATTAGAGGCAGTGAAATAAACTCTGTACTCAGTAACTCCTTTCTCTTGTATCTTTAGCACATGTGAAATGTTTTGCAGTAGGAAAGCAGTGGTTTCAAAAGATAAGGCTAGCTTTTCCTTAGTGTTTCTTAAACAGTATGAAGACGAGTGAAGTCTGATGTCCTGAGTTGCTATTCAGGCTACCCTGTTTCTCCAGCACGCTGCTGGGGCTGTCACTGAGGCTCTCAGAAATTCTCACTTAAATTATTTTAACAATCTTTTAAATGTTTCCTTTTCTGTATAATTCCATCCTGTTTCCTATTTACCCTGCACACTTATGCCAGGTGAGGTTTCTAAAGTAATATTTGACTAATTCATTCCCAGGCACCTCATGCCTCTTTGGTTGCGTACAGTATAAAATTGTAAACCTCTTTACAAGGTGCGGAAGTTACAAGTTCTGGTTACTTATCTGTTAATTCCAGGTCCATCTTTTGTACTGAAATTTGTTTTCCTAGGCTTTGACTTTGCAAATGATACCTCCCAATCCTCTGACCAGCTGGCGTTCTATTAGGGTCTGCTAACAGAGACATAGAAGACATTCTTCTCCGACCGTGAGAAGAATGAATGAGACTGTCTTTATATTTTCAAGCCCTTGTCAGTCTTCCTTCAGTGGTGGTGCTCAGTTGCCATCAACTTCCAGGGGCATTCCCAGCACCAGCATTGCTGGGCTCACTCAGAGGTGCCAAGAACCAACAAGCCATGTCCTAGTGTCAGGCAGAGCGCCAGCCACTCCCCTCTCCCAGTTCACTGACAAACTCTGCCCTGTCTGAGGCCGTAACAGCCTCTTTCCCACATAGGAGTGTGAGCCCCCTCCAAGACATGATTCTCTCTGTTTGATCTGAACAACTTTGAGGTCTAGGAGTACAGCATCCCTCTGAGAGCCCACCTCAGTGTACTGCTTGTTTGAGCCACTAAGTTGTCATAAGCACATCTTTTCCTTCTAGTTCTCTGCCTTCGAGGGTTGGAACTTATTCCTGTAATTCTTTATTTCTAAATAACCACACGGAAACCACTTTGCTCTTACCTATCCAATATGTGTTCATCAATTCTGTCTATTAAACAATGTCTTTAAATCCATAAGTGCAGTGGCATGATGGTAAATGTTTAACAACTGGCTCTCTGGTAGGTATGGGGCAGGGGGATCTGTGATTTGGAATAATTTGCTTGTTTCTAAGGAGTGGATACTAGAGTTTTCTGGATCTCCAGTAATCAGTTTTGGGCACAAATCTTGGAGATGGGTATAGGTCATTGGGTCCATGGAACCATTCAATCATCACCCCTCTAGTTCGTAAATACATGATTAGAATAAACTTGCTGGCAACCAGCAGATTTCCCACACTGGTTCCCCAAGCAATGGACTGAGGCCTATTACGGTAGGTGGTACTATGTGGAAATCCTTTGGTCTCTTTTTTTAACCAGTCTGGGAAGTAAACAATACTGCATTGCTGGAGTAATCAATAAATTAACGCCACTGATGAAAAAAAAACAAAACTTTGAAACAGGAGGTCAGTGGTTTCTATCACATTCTTATTTACATGATACACTGTCTATTCAGAAGGTCTGTAAATCTCTAAGAATAGCTATAGACTGCAAGTTTACTTGGTCCTTATTTACAGGTTTCAAGTGTGGTATCCTTCTTGGAGCTGGACCTGGATGACTTAATATGAAGCCCCCGATCTGGCAGTTGCTCTTTTCACTGTATTAAGAAGGACTACAAAAAATAGTTTGTTTAACCGGGATAGGAAAATAATGCACTTTCATGGTCTTTGCTCAGGTCCATGTTAATTTTCATCTTCTCAGCAGAGAATAGTACAAAGATCTTGATTTCCTTGACATAACAGAATGTAACACAATACCGTATTGGTGACAGCATGCTGAGTAGACTTGAGAAGGTGAAAGAACAAGTAAGTTATGACACATACCTTCTAAAAGGGTGAGAAATAAGCCTCATGAAAACTCAGAATCCTTCCAATTCAGTGAAAATTTCAGGGAACCAGTGTTCTAAAAAGTTGTCATAGTATCCTCTTTGAATTGGGACATGACTTACTATTACATATACAACCTGTAACTAAAAATAGACAAAGCTTGGTTGGGCCCCTTAAACTGTGGAGCAGCATACATTGCATTAAAGAAGTTGAAAAGCCTACAAGGTATGAGTAGGACCCTGGGCAAGAGAAGATTGTGTAGCGTCTCCAGGGTGGAATGGAATGTTTTCTTTCACACTGGTCTTTATAACCCAGCAGATCCAATTGTACTTTAATAAATAGGGATGTCATATTAAGCCTGTGAAAATCCCCAGCAGAAGATTCACAGAGGATGTCCCTAGGGATTTGGGCTCTTAAGATACGTGAGATACTCTTCATAGCTTGCTACCAGGTTTCAGAAACTTAACGCCTGTCCTTGGGACATAAGGTGCCCATATAACTGGAGGTGCTATTATGAACTGTAAGTAATCTGTCACATTTTAGGCTTTGCTGTAGCAATAGTATCTTTCAATTGAAAATGGTATACATTCTCCTGACTGAGCACGAGGAGTTCCTCAGGCACCAGTAAGTTTATAAGTATGTGTGTAACACTTCTGTGGTATTCACTCCCAGCTGCCTGCCATTTCACCCTCAGTTTACATTTATTTTTCTCACAGGGAGTTCTTTGAATATTTGTTGGACTTTGAAAAAAAATAAGTTCTACACAGAACTTTTATTCCAACTAGCAGTGGGCTGTAGCAGCATGATAAGGGTCTCTGTAAGATGCTAGCAAAGTCAGCAGCACATTTGTCTGTTCTCATTCCTGAATTGGGATACGGTCAAATGTGTACCCTTGCATTTGTGATCAGGAAGTGAAGGCTGGGCTGGATAGTCAGGAATTGGGATTTAACAGGTTGGCAGTTTCTCTGACAAGAATGACTGGAGTTTTGAATTGACATTCTGGAATAGTAATGGAATTCATATGTGTTGATACTGTATATTACATACTATACACATGCATGTATGATGTGTTATATGTATATATACTCATCTGACATATACGTGTGTATATGAGGATACTGGGTTTTACACACTTACACAGAATGTCCTATGCTTATCTAAAACTGCATTATTCGGTCAATAAAACAACTATTTCTACCATATCTACTCTTGGCTTGATTATATAAGGGTGAGGGATAGAGAATGAGGGTTGAAATTATTATAAATTTATTCTGATCCTTGGATACTTATAAATCTGTTCCCTGAAGGAATTTTAAATTTAGTTGAGAGACTATTTAAAACTATAAAAATTTATATATATGTATGTATATTTATACATATATACATATAGATTGTCATGTGTTTATACATACATATATGCATACATGTGTATATATAGAAAATATCTGCAAAATAATGATGTAGAATATATATGAAATGTATGGGGTATAAATACTTGAATGATATCTTTGTGGTCCACTCATTCATTTTAGGCTGGTTTGACTTCCCTGAAGATTTCTTTACTTGAGGAGACCTTTCTTGACCACTCTGTGGGAAAGATCAGTCCCCAGACTACTTTTTCCTTAACCTGGATTAGTCTATTCATATGAATCATATTACACAGTTATTCCTATAATTATATATTTCCTATTTCAAGCTACTAAATGTGAGTTTTGCAGCTATAGTGTGTGTGGCTCTGTGCTTAGCACATGGGACAGTGCCTGTTTCAAAAACACTAGAGGAGAGAAAGATCATCAAGTTGAATAGTCACTAATATGGTTACTGGCTTTCTCACTAATTAGTTGTTACATTATAGGCATACTTAATAATTTGACTACATCTTGGTTTTATCATCTGCAGAATGGGAATAATGAAAATAATCTTCCCAAAAAGATAATTTATATAGAAGTGATAAACTAAATAAGAAAGCACTTACACAGATTTTTTTTACATATTGGCTCTGGGAAAATCTTTTTGTTCCCAGCCACTGTAGACTGTTGTCTGCCAGTGTTAACTCGTTCATCATTTGTAGCAGACATTCACTCATTTAAGAATAAATCTTTGTTTTCAATAACATATTGCACACACTGTAGAGATATTTGAAGATATAAAATAGCTATAATTCAGAATTCTTTATCTACCAATTTATCAATTCAAACATTACTTTAGCATAGTTTATTAATAATTTCTTTATGTATTGAGTTTCTGTATTTAAACTGCAAGGAACATCAAGCTGTGTTTTCAATTAACTCAAAAAAAATCTCCTTCCCTTTGCAACAGCAAGGAGTCCCATCACAGAGGGTAATATCAGTAATCTGTTTTTCATCTTATAATTACACCAGAAATCTTCTAACAATGGAATGCTCACAAGAGACACAGTCCAGTCTAATCACACATAGATTCAGATCAGTTAAAATGTCTGACTTTGTGTTCTCTTTATTTTTAAAAGATCTAGCTAATTTTTGTAGATCTGGCTCAAAGGCAAATGAGCATTTAAGAAATGTGTACTGTTTCTTCACTTGTTGAGTTGGGTCTTTGTTTTTGTTTTAATTGGTGATGATTTTCTTTTCTGTTAAATACTGTTCTTCGTATAATGTAGTTACATGTACCAGCTCTTCGAGCCTACATTTGCAGCCTGTATTTGTTTATTATGAATGGTATGCCCTTAAGCAAATAACTCATTATCTCTAGCCTATAATTTCACCTTTAAAATTGAATAATAGTAATGCCTTATTGAATTAGTGCAATTTTTAAAGAAACTAAATGAGTTTTAGCAGGTAAAACATTTCTGAAACCAAGTAAATTTTAGCTGTTAGTGTTTTCTTATATCTTTATTCAAGTATATGAATTTTCATCTGCTTTCTGAATTTGGAAACCTAGGTGTTCAACATGCCACTGCAAATCTGACTTCATAAGTAGTTTAGTATTTCATTGAAGGGCTTTTTGTAGTCTAAAGCAAACTTCTTGGAGAAGGGTATATAGCTCAGTGGAAGAATGCACGCTCAGCATGCACAAGGTCCTGGGTTCAATACCCAGTACTTTCACTGATAAAGAAAATAAATAGGTGAACCTAATTGCCTTCCCCCAAAAAAAATTTAAAAAAAAAATAAAGCAAACTTCTTAGCTTGGCAAAAGGTCCTTCATTACTTGTATATCACCGTTTTGTTCACCCTCCTTGTGTAGCCTTCTCTCTTTGGTAACTTTTCTTTGGTAACTTTTGTTTCAGTGAGAGCAGAAGATTATCTCCCCTAACCACTATTTTTAGTCTTTTGTAATGTTTCTGTTTAGGATGAACTATAAACTTTTGTTTGGAAAACTGTATTCCTTCAAGCTTCAGTACATTACTATGTTCTCTGATTAACATATTAAATTAGAGCCACCCATGTTTGTCTTGCAGTCTGTCATTTATTTGTCTGTTTTGTGCTCAAACTATTTGAAGAACATTGTAAGCACTGAGAGATGGCACTACATGAGAAAACCATAGGTAGTATACTTGTCTAAGAGAAAGAAGTAAAAAAAAAAAAAAACTTTCCATAGGAAGGGGCAGGTTTTAATAACAGTAGGTTTGAATATGAAAACTATAAAACTTTTAAGGTGGAATTTAAAGAAAAATGTGTTTTTTCTTAGTTTTCTCCTTGAGTTAGACTTTATGAAAAAGGGACCAGAATGAAATAAATTAGAAGTATAGAATTAACATCTATAAAAATCTTATAATTTTAAATGAAAGTGGTAGGTATGTTTGGCTTACAGATTCTTGCTTCTTACCTCCCTCCCCTTCCTTTCCTTCCTTCTGTTGTTAAGTTATCCGAAATATTTGTTGCATATCATAGAGAATATGTAAAGAACTATGTATCAGAGTATATTAGAAAGACAGAGTATATTCAAAAGACAACTTTGAACCCATAATATAAAGAGAAGCATGAGTAAATAACCAGTATCTAGTGCTGTGGGTGAGACTGTGTAAGGAAAGGAACATCATGCACAAAGGCACAGAGTGTAGAGAGAACATGAGATGTTAATAAATGTACAGAGTTTGGTATGGCTGGGTCATAGACAAAGAAGATAGAAACTGGAAGAGCTGAAACCAGAATAATGCAATCATTTGTAGAATTTTTATTGTTTGAACATTATCTGAAGTAGGATGACTAACTACTGAAGGATTTTAATTAGATAAATAGCATTTTCAAATATGGGTCTTAGGAAAAAAGTCACTCTTCCTACAGGAATGCAGGGAAATAGTCACAGGCTGGGAAGCTAGTTACGGCATTAGTGCAGAAGTGTTCAGCAGAGATGATCACTATTTGATAGGGGAGATGGAGAGAACTAGAGGGCTAAAAATGTTTATTTCCAGGATTTTGTGATTAAAAATGCATCAGACAACAAAAATTTAGATGATGCCACAGAGTCCAGTATTGGCACGGATGAATGGATGTTGGCATGTTTTATCACTCTAGAGTCCATAGGGTTTCTCACAGATTTAAGAGAAAAGATAAATCCAGTTTTAGCCACATTGAGGTGAAAGTCCTATGAGCTTAAACATGGACATGTGCAATAATTAATGCCTTAATTTGAGAAATTTGTGTTGAAGTTAAAAATTTGAAAATTACCACAGTTAAGTGAATTCATTAGAGTGTGAAGATAAGGATGACAGAGGGTAAATGACAGACTTAAAGAAAACAATGTGTAGAATTGCTGGGAGAAGAAGAAATTGAAAACTTTGGGATGAAATAAAAATAAAAATTAAAGAAATAAAGACAAAAATACTAGGTCAGTATGCAAAACATTTGAGATTTAGAGAAGTTTGCGGTTGTCAACAGTGCTAAATCTTGCCAGTTGTCAAGGAAGATTTTGTTCTGCGATTTTTGTATTTTAAATAAGGAGGCGTTAGTGTTTCTTGAGAGCACATTTAGAAGAAAGGCTATAGATCGATTACCCAGGGGCTGAGATGAGAGAAGAGTCAACCATTGCAAACCTCTATTTCATCAAATAATGAGGGACTGGGGAGGTGTCTAGAAGAGGTTAACAAAGATTGCTGTTTAAGTACGAGGATCCTCAGTCACTTTTAAATGTTTATAAAGAACAATAGTGAAAGAAAAAATGGAAATACAAGAATCAAAAGAAATACAGTTGGATCCTTGAGAAATCAGTTTTACTTGTCAGAATAATTGAACTTATACTGCTGTAGCCATCTAGCTCAGAATTTCAGTGACTAAACATATATAAATGTATTTCTTGCCCCTAAGGCTTGTGACTGATTCAAGCTCGCTCCAGTTGTCCAAACTCATTTCCTTTACCAAAGTTTAACTTATTATGGACTTTAATTACAGCTACAAAACATTTTCACAGTGACACCTGGATTAGACTTGAACAACTGGGGAATATAGCCTAGCCACATTAACACATCAAAGGATCAATAAAATGTTATTAAGAACAGTCATTAAAATACTGTACTGGACGTTCAAGTGTGTCTTAAGCTGGAGTAAGCACACTGTGTCTATCTTTCAAACTGATTTACTAAAAACCGCTGACTTAAAATGCAACTCTCTGAGGATTCTGAAAATTAAAAGATTGCTGAGATATTGGTAGGAAAATAGAAAACGAAAGAACATTTACTATAACCATGAAACCTTGCTTTTTTTTTTTTTTAATCTTTTAATATCTATGTAATTCAGTATTTCTTTGAAGCAAATGTGTAGAGCAAATACTCCCAAGAGAAACTCTCTTTTTCTGTTCAAAAACAAGCAAGGAAGCAACCACCATTCCCATTGGACAAAATGTTGGGAGGAGAACTCCTTCCCATTTTTTTCTCTTTACTGTCCCAGTCACAGCCATAGAAGTACAGTCCAGTGGCAGCAGCTGAAGTGGTATCCATGCTGATATATAAAACTGTGAGAATATCTTCTGACTAAAGGGGCAAGGAAAAGCAGGCTTTATGATATTAAGAATGTGGAGAGAATCCATATTTTTCTTCTTTTTCTCTCAATGCTTTGCTTCCAAAGCAATGACACTAGCAGGAAATATGTGCTAGCATGTGGAAATTAAACTTCAGAGTATCAGAAACAAAGACTCCTTAGCAACGAGAGACTTTGAGGAAAAGCATAGAGAGTAGAGAGTTGATCAGATAGCTCCTAAATCTGTGTATAAAGTCTTGAGCTTAACCCAAAGTCATACGTATCTATAACTGACCAAACACTGGTACAGCCGCATCTTTAAGAACTAAACTGTGGTACAGGACACTGCTCAGGGTCCAGACTGAGCCCTGGGTAGTGAACACGTGGGGTATACCCAAATAGCATTGTAGAATCTTTGAAAACTGAACTGAAGTTAGAAACCGCGCAGAAAGGCTTGTGGTAGGAACCAAGCAGATTAATTTCCTACTTTAACAATTAAAAAAGTAAAATCAGCATTCCTCAAAAGGTATAACAGGACTCAGAGTTTCATAACTAAAGAAAATGCTCAGGATATAATCCAAAGTTCACTGAAAACATGAGGACAGCAAAATCTTAACCCTCAAGGGAAAAGGTGATAAACTTTTGAAGGTCTTTGAAATTATCAAAGACTTTAAAGAAGCTACTACAACCATGTTCTATTAAATATAGGTAGATACACTTGAAATGAATAGAAAGGCAGAAGGCTTTGTCAAGAAGTGAAATTCAAAAACTGATAAAAATTCACTGGATAGTCTCAACAGTAGAATGAAAATGGTAGGGGAAAAAAGCAGTGAATTTGAGGAGAGTAATACAAATTAATCTATCTGAAAAAGGTAACAATGTCAACAAAAGTTCAGGGACATGTAGGACTATTGCAAAGAAATCTCAACATTCGTATTATTGGAGTCTTCGAAGTACAATGGAAATGTCGGTGAATAAAAAAAATATTTGAAGTAACTGTGGTTGAAAACTTTCCAAATTTAAGGGGAAATTTAACTTACAAATTGAAGAACCTTAGAGAATTCCAAACAGAATACATTCAAAGAATGCCATACCCAGGTACATTATAACAAAACAGATGAAAAACCAAAGATAAAAATAATACTTGAAGGCAAACCAAGAACTAAGCACAGTAACTAGAAATGTTGATAAAATTACTGCATACTTCTCACCTGAAGAATAAAAATTGGAATACAGTATAACAGTATTTTTAAAATAACAAAAGTAAATGATTGTCAACCTCATCATCCCATCCAGCAAAAATATCCTTTTGGAAGGCAGGTGATAAAAAAAGGTATCCAAAAATTAAAAGAAATGGAGCGCAAACAAATGAACAACAATAGAAAAACAATTAAGTGAATTTATCAGCAGCAAAGCTCTAATTCAGATGCTAAATGAAGTTCTCTAGGCAGAAGGGAAATATTACTAGAGGAAATCTTAGAACTTCAGTATTAAAGAATAGCAGCAAAGATGGTAAATGTCTCATTAACCTAGTAGCCTGTATTTTCTTAATTTTTGAAAAAATATTTAATTGCTGAGAGCAAAATTAAAACCTCATCTAAAGAATGTTCAGTGTATAAGGCTGTATATATTACAACTACAAATTAAGGTAGGTTAGTTAAAAGACAATAGTGTATAGTTTCTACATATTATTTGAAATTGTAAAATATTAGCTGTGAGTTGACTGAGTAGTTATATTTTAAGCTCTGTGGAACCATTAGAAACATCAAAGAAATCCAGTAGATAATGAGGTTATATAAGAAATTCATATAGTATTTATCTTTCTTGCTTCAATAAGCATAACATTCTCTAGGTCCATCCACATTGCTGCAAATGGCAGTATTTCATTTTTATGGCTTGAATAATATCCCATTGTATATGTATGTATACCACATTTTCTTAAGCCAGTCATCTGTTGATGGATATTTGGGTTGTTTCCATGTCTTGGCTATTGTAAATAACACTGCTATGAACATTGGTGGGATTGCTGGATCATATGGTAGTTTTGTTTTCAGGTTAAGGAACCCCCATATTGTTTTCCGCAGTGGTTGCACCAACTTATGTTTCCCACAACAGTATAGAAGGGTTCTCTTTTCTGCACACTCTCTCCAGCCTTCATTATTTGTAGACTTTTTGATGATAGCTGTTTGGACCAGTGTGAAGTGGTTTTGATTCACATTTCTTTAGTGATGTTGAGCATCTTTTCATGTGTCCATTGACCATCTTATGTTGTCTTTGGAAAAATGTCTGTTTAGGTCTTCTGCTAATGTTTTGATTGGGTTGTTTGCTTTTTTCAATATTGAGTTGTATGAGCTCTTTGTATATTTTGGATGTTAACCTCTGGTCAGTCACATCATTTAGAAATATTTTCTGTCATTATATAGGTTATCTTTTTCTTTTATTAATGATTTCCTTTGCTGTGCAAAACCTTTTTAGTTTATGTCCCACTTGTTTGATTTTTGCTTTCATTTCTTTTGCCTTGGGAGACTAATCCAAGGAAATTTTGCTATGATTTATGTCAGAATATTTTGGCTATGTTCTCTTCTAAGAGTTTTAAGGTATCATGTCTTATATTTAAGTCTTTAAGCCATTTTGAGTTTTTTGGTTGTATTTAGTATGAGGGAATGTTCTAATTTCATTGATTTTCATGTATCACTTTTTTGTGGAATCTGCAAAATGATACAGATGTGTCTGTTTACAAAACAGAAGCAGAGTCGCAAATGTAGAAAACAAATTTATGGTTACCAAAGGAGTTGGGGGGATGACAAATTAGGAGTATGGGATTAACATATACAAACTGCTATTCATTAAATTCGATAAGTAACAAGGATTTACCACATAGCACAGGGAAATATATTCAATATGCTGCAATAACCTATAATGAAATATATAGTCTGAAAAAAAAAACTAAATCACTATGCTGTACACCTAAAAAACATACTATGAATTAGTTATACTTCAATTGAAAAAAATCCAAAAGAGGCAGGAAAGATGAAACAGAAGAATGAAAACAGAAGAGACACTCAGACAACAAATGAAACTGAAGACTGAAACCCAAACACACCCAAAGTTGCATTAAGCACAGCAAATGGATACTGTCAGGGTAGAGATTAAACATTGTCTACAAGACCCCACTTTGAATGTAATTATAATACAGTTAAAGAGTAAAAGGATGGAAAATGATATGTATATTTAAGGAAAACTTGCATTTAAGTATTAATACTAGGCAAAGTGAATTTCATAATAGAGAAAATAGTTGGGATAAAGAGATAAATACTGCAAATAGAATTAATTCATTATGAAGACATAGCAGTCCTAAATGTGTACACATGTAAGAGAAGAACTTCAAACTTCATAAAACAAAAAGTTGTTAGAATTGAATATTAAAAAAAAGTATATATTTATTCACTCTTTTACTTGGATATTTCAACACTCCCATCTTGTTAAAAAGGAGCAAGCGGAGAGAAAAATAATGAATGAGTAATCAGGATTAACTGCACCAACCAACATTACCCAGCTTACATTTACAGAATACACAACCTCAAAAGGGCAAAATAAATATTCTTTCCAAGTGCATATGGAGCATCACTAAATCAATTATATCTTGGGTTATAAAATAAACCTTAACAGACTTAAGAGTTGAAATTATACATAATATGTTTCTTGACCCTAATGGAAATAAACTAGGAATCAATAATACTGTGTATACAGAAAATCTGCAAATATTTTGACACAAAATGATGTACTTCTAAATATATTGGAAAATAAGTTTTAAGTAGAACACATTTTAAAGCAAATTAAAATGCAACATAATTTATGGGCTAAAGTTAAAGCATTATTTGGAGGAAACGTAGCAGTGTTTAAAGCTGTATTAGAAAAGAAGGAAGAAGGAAGGTAGTAAATTCAAAGTCTAAGCACCTTCCTTTAAAAAAAAAATAGCTAAAATCAACCGGAAGAAAGGGTATAAAATCACTGTAGAAATAATGAAAAAGAGAACAGACTATTAATACAGTAATATATATATACCCATTATTTTGAAAACATCAATAAAATTGATGAATCTTTAGCCATATTGATAAAGAAAAAGAATTTGAAATACTAATACCAGAAATGAAAATGGGACATTCCCGAAGACATTAAAATGATAAGGCAGTAATAAAAACACCCTGCTCATTACTTTAACAGCCTAAATGTAATGGACCAAATTATTCAAAGACACAAACTACCATAAATCAAGTAGATAATCTAAATAGTCCTATGAAATTAAATAGAATTGTAGTTTAAAGAATTCCAACGAAATTTTTCAGGACCAGATTGTTTTATTGGCAAATTTCAACAAACATTTAAAGAAGAAACAATAACTATTTATGTAATCTCCCACAGAATATATGTAATACTACCTAACCCCTTTTGTGATGCCCAAATTACCTTGATGGTGGTACCAGGTAGAGTGCAAAACAAACAAACAAAAAAACAGACCAATAGGTAAGTTTCATCCCAGGAGTGCAAGGCTGGTTCAGCATGAGAAATCAATCAATACAATGCATTATATTAATAGACTAAAGAAAATATATGATAATCTCAGTAGACATGGGAAAAATCATTTTGCAAAATTTCATGTCTCTTATGGTAGTATTTCTCAGTAAACTAGAAAGAAGGAAACTTCCTTAATCTGATAAAGAACATAATTATATTCATACAGTTAACATCATAATTAATAGAGAAACATTGAATGCTTTCCCTCTGAGAATTTTAATAGGCTATAATATCTTCTCACCACTCCTACATTTTAATTGTAGTGTACTTTTGTTTATTAGGCAATGCAAGTTATAAAACATCATGGGTTCAAAAGGAAGAAATCATTATAGTATTCAAAAGTACTATGATTAGCCACAATGAAAACTCAAAGAAGTCTGCAAAATAACCCTGAAAACTAAGCAATGAGTTGACCAAAGTGGCAGAACACAATGTCAGTCCGTAAAGGAAATAATTCATATTTCTTGCACTTATAATGATGGTTGGGAATCAAAATTTTGATAAAGAACATCATTTTAAATAGCTTTAAAAATGAAAGGCTTCTAAATTTTATGTGGTATAAAACTACCTGGATGAAAGAAATCATAGAGGACCTATTAAATGGTATTGTGCTTATAGGTATGAAGACTCAATATTGTAAAGATACTACTTCCCAAATTCATCAGTAGACCTAACACAATACGAATAGAGTTGGCTAAAATCTTCTCGAGTATCCTAAGATTACTCAATATGTAGCCTTGAGATATATTGTCTAGTGTTCTGATTATAGCTTCTGGAGGATGTGTCCTTCTAAGAAAGTAAAACAATGTCTCATTCTGAGAAAATCAGAAACTTCTTGAAAAAACATTGTGTATTAGATTTTTCTCAATGCTTTAATAATGTGTTTTGGAAACTGAAACATCTTAATCTTTCATTTTAGAGTATATAAATATTGCATTTGTAAATAGCCATCTCTTAGTTTTTGTAAAGTTTATAACCCAAAGTGCTATTTTTCCTAAGTTGCAATCTACTGCAGAGTCAGTGAGTAAATCAGAATTAGTTTGAATACTGTCAGTTAATCTTTTTTTCCAGATGTAGCAAAAATAATACTCTTTGATGCCTTTCCACAATTAAGAAGTGGTCCTTGAGTTGAGGGTAAATAGGATTTGCCCATTGTGTAATGCATTTTTAAAACATATCAAAATCTCCAGAACTGTGTTCACATGGCAGCAAACATCCAGAACATTCAAACAGCTTAATTTACTCAGATGCAAGAGTCTGTATTTCCAGATGGTTGACTAAACTGCTGATAGAATTGGTATATTTTTATGGGCACTCAGATGATTGTTTGTATGCATATTATATGTAGTAATAATACTACTACTAGTAAATGTAAAAACTGCTCCTGAAGAATAATAATTTTTTAAACAAAGTGTTCCTAATTTCAAGATCTACTCTGTAACTCAAAAACTCAGGTTCACAGAATGAAATGATTAAGAAAAATTCAACTAAAGCATCATTAATTCTAAAATATGTGGTTTTTCCTTCACTGACAAGAAATCTTAAATAGTTTTTGAAATTATTTTTGCCTTTGAAATGGATGAATGAAGTAGCATCGTGGTACCAGAAGTTTCTCCATTCTGTCCTTAAAGCACCTTTAATTGAAGAAACAAAACTGACTAATACACAAGTGATTTTTTGTTTTTTGGGGTTTTTTTTTTTTTTTTTTTTTAGTATTCCAATGTGTAAGAAGACTCTAGAAATTATTGCTTGATTTCATGTGTCGTAGACGTTTGGATGTTTTGCTCCTCTTGTCTGGAACATAGTTCATTCTTTCTTATGAAATGGAAATTGTAGGATCACAGTAACAGAAAGGTTTTGTGAAGTGTATACCTTTTAAACTGTGCATTGCCTAAACAGTATGTAGGTAAGTCTGTGTTACTTTTGAATCACTGATTGAAGGAAAATGAAATTAATTGCCTGAATTGTCCCAAGTTCAAGATCTGAGTTTGCTCATTGAGATTGGAACAGGTTTAGGGAATGGGTGACAAAGTGGCTTTATCTGCATTCTTTGGTAGAGCCACCTGATGAAGTAATATATATTACTGTTTATTGATTTTCTGGCAAAAACCACCACTCTAAAATATAATTACAATCTGAAACTATTTGAAATTCTAATTTATTTTATTTTGGATACATAAGGTCATATTTCTTATTCCTTTTAAAAGATGATACACATACCATTAAAAAAAGGATTCAAACTAGGGTTTGCATTGTACAGTCATTAAAGCTGACTTAAAAGAGTCATCTGAGATTCCAACTTCAAACATACTGTAAGTAAGTAACAACTAGTGAAACTCATTAAAGGACACTTTGAACTTTGTCTCAAATCTTCTGATACATGAAGGCATCGGTGTTACAGCTCCATAAAGTATAGAAAGTTGTTTTTCTCAAAGAGCTATAATATTATATAGTCAGATTTTTGACTTGAAAGTTATCAGTGAAAAAAGTAGGTGACACAAAAGCAATATTCTTTTGTGTAGTTATTTTGGTAATTTAAACAAATGAGAGATTCTGGGTAGATACTTTTTTTTTTTTGTTACTGAGTTTCTATCATGGAAAATGTGGCTAATAAAGTAATATTTTAAAAATTAAGTCATATTGTAATTATTTCAATAAAGTTCTATTCTTTTAGCATATTCTGCCTTCTATCCTGGGGTCCTCTGGGACATCCAGGTCAATTTTATTTTTAATTTGAGTAAAGTAAGGTCTGCTCTCTGTTATGTATAGTTCTGCTATTTATGAAAAATGGCTAGTGTTATGTATCAGCCATCCCAGTGTCACCAAAACATATCACCCAGAATAGTTCCACCATCCCCCCCAAAATCCTGATACTCCCGTAATACATTACTTCCACAGTCCACACCTTGGCAAACACTGATCTGTTGTCTATACCTGTAATTTCACTCTTTCCAGATGTCATATGAGTGGAATTTCATATTATGCAGTTTTTTCAGTCTTACTCCTTTCACTTAGGACAGTGTCTTTAGGATTCATCTGTAGCTCTTTCATTTTTCATCATTGACTAATATTCCACTGTATAAATGTACCACAGTTTCTTGAGCCATTCACCTTCTGAAGGATATCTTGGTTGTTTCTACTTGTAGAAATTGTGAATAAAGCTACCGTAAACATTCATGTTTTGTGTTGACTTAAGTTTTCAAGTCAGTTGGGCAGAATGCGTGGGAACATGATTGTGAGAGCATATGTGAAGTGTATATTTAAAAGGGTTTCTCACAGAGTGCTGCATTTTGCATTCTGATCAGCAATGAGTGGGAATATTGTTGCTCTGCCTTCAAAAGTTCCACGGATTAAGATGTAAACTACTTTTGGTGACCATTCTACCTAGCAGACTTGGGCAGTAGACTAAGGTCACTAAAATGTAACAGATGCCAGATGTTAAAGATTTTGAATGTTTTCATATGAAATTGGCCTGTTATCAATTAGAGAACCCTAGTTGAATCCATTAAGCACCTAATTATTTTCAAATTGGTTGAATGCAAAAGTTATAAGCATTGCATATTGTGAGCTATGTATTTAACTTACCATAAATTTATTTTAAAATGACTTAATTATATGCAATAAAATTATAATGAGGTTCAGTCTAAAAATATGAAAAGCATTTTCAAGATATCCTGCAGTTGGGTAATTTTTAATAAAATGCATTAATTTAATAAAATACGATTTTTGTTTTTAAACACCTGTATACATTATAGAAAATGATTCCAGAAAAAAATTTGAAAAAGAAAATGATATACATATCATGATATATAAATTGTTTTATATTGCTTTTACTGCTTGTTTTAGATCAAAGATATTGTTTGCTTTATTATAGCAATAATTTTTAATCATCTCATTGAGTGAAAATAAATGTCTAGATTTTATAATAGTCCAAATTTTATCTATAATAAAACTCAAATGTGAATTAAGGGGAAGAATTCTGGAGTTTATTCAGACAAAACCCCGATGAATGTTCAATTTGTAGCCAAGTTACTAAGGTAGTCAGATCATGCTCATAATAAAATCATGGAAGCTCTGCCATCTATAGTGGGACCAATTTGATTGCAATCAAGCTTTTCACCAAAGATACTGAAAATTAAATGTATTTGATTATCTGTAGTATGTTATTCCCATTTTGCCTAAATTACACCACCACCCCCCAGCTTCTTTAAAGAAAGTCCTCCAAGAATCAAGGAAGGAATAGCATTATGATTTAAAATTTTTATCTGAAAATGTTTTTCTTTGAGTTTATTAGTTCTTGCAGTTCTTTTTTACTTTAGATTAGAATACGGTCTAGGTCATTACACAACTCAAAAAAGAAATGAGGAAAGTAGCCATTCAAAGAGAAGTTTAATTTAGAAGGTATGTAAGGCATAGTGATTACTGCTCGCTTGTCTAACATCCAGTTATCTCAGTGTTCAGCATTAAAAAGGGTTATTTCTTACCCATAGTATCCCTAACAGCCAGGAATCCAGGCTCTTTTCATTTTGTGATACTGACAATTTAAATGTGTGATGCAGGTCATTTTTGCTCACAGTCCATTATTCAGAACTCAGTCACATCGACCCACAGAGAAGACTGGAAAACATAGTTTTCCCTTGTGTCCAGACAGGGAATATTGAATTGCTTGGTCAACACCCAACATATTTCTGCCACAGAGAATTAGAGGCATTGGAATAAATGAGATGGCTAAGCCATAAGATTAAGAGAATAAACAAGCAGGGAATTAATAGAATATCTGAGATGTTACATATGGGAACGCAGAGGTATGGAAAGCTATGAGAATCAGTGTAAGATTTATGCAAAAATGTCTACTCAAGGCATTTTGTGGTTGTGTGTAGGCCAAGAGCAGACGTGCTGGTTATTTTGAACCTATTGCCCACATACCCATTCTCTGGCATTCCTTGCCATACTCTGTGTCCTAGAAAATAGACCTCTGTGCTATGCAGCTGGGTCAGACCTTTGAGTGGTAGTGGGAAAAGATGGGGACCTAAAGGGAGAGAACTTTGTGCTTCAGTGCCATGTCTCCGGGAGTGATGCTTCCACCTATGACTGTCATAACTATAGCTTCCCTTGTGTGGGTCTTCATCCATGGTTATAGCTCTCCCCAGCCCTTGACAGCACTTTCCTCCCCTTTTCTCTCAGTTCTGGAGGCAAAGTAACATCTTCCTGCTGTTGCTAGTATTGTAGTTGTTTACCTATTCTTGTTTGGTCTCTGACTGTACCTGGATCTTCATTGAAACCTTGGACCAATCTTGTTTTCTACTGTGATCACATCTAGTACTATTTGAAACTGTGGTTTTGTTCCAGTGGGTTCCACAGGACAATTCTTAGGATATACATATGTACATTTTGTGTGTCTATAACTTACCATGGTGAACTAAATCTTAACATATTTCACAGATACAATTTGATAGGAACAATTGTAGTTTTCCCCCCAATGGAATGTCCTTATAGTTACATGTCAATAAAAATTACTTTTCTGTTATTACCTCAGATTAGTTTCATGAGAGAAAGTCAGCTATCTATCTATATGACAGACTAAAAAATATTGCTTAGAGCTTCACTATTGAAAGAAACTCAGATTCTAATTGAAGTGTAAACAACCACAATTTGCCTGCTTTGTCTAAATTTTCAATCTATCCCTCCTCCTTCCCCTCCCCTCTCTCTCATGTCTGTGTTAGTAAAGGTTCTCCGAAAACACAACCAGTACAATAGGATATAAATATTATCTCTTATACATATACATACTTATATACATGTGTATATATACATGTGTATACCCATAGATTTTTTAAGGAATTAGTTCATATGAATGTCGAGTTGGAAATCTGAAATGTACAAGACAGACAGGCAAGTTGGAGACCTGGGGATGATTTGGTATTGTAGTCATGAGACCAGAGACAGTCCAGGGGCAGGATTTCTTTTTCAGGGGACATCAGTCTTATTCTTCTAGGGCCTTCAAGTGATTGATGAGACCCGCTCACATTATGAAGGATAATCTGCTTTACTAGATGTCTACTGATTTAAATCTTAGTCACGTTTAAAAAATACTTTCTAAAAAGTACATCAGCTTACTAACAGTTTGACCAAATATCTGGACACCTCAGCTTAGCCAAATTGACACATACTATTAGCCTTGTCTGTCAGTCACCTGTCTAGCATCTGTTTGTCTACCTATATAGATTAGTTTCCTATTACTGGTAACAAATGATCACAAACTTAGTTTAAAGAACATTTATTACCTCATTTCTGAAGGTCAGAAATCTGAAGTGAGTCTCACTCATGGGCAGAATTGAAGTTACTGACTGCATTCAGTCAGAGGAAAGGGTGTGTTCCTTCTGGACAGTCTAAGAAGAATCAGTTTCTTTGCCTGTTCTAGCTCCTTGGGGCCACCTGCATCCTTTGGGTCTTGGCTCCTTTACTCCCTGTGTAAAGCCAGCAACACAGAATGAAGTCTTTCTCACATCGTCATCTCCCTGGTCCTGTCACCACATCTTTTTCTCTGATTCTCACTACTCTTTTGCCTCCTTACTCAACCTGAAAGGCCCTTGGGATTATAATTAGCTCATCTGAATAATTCAAGATCACCTATCTCCCTATTTAAGGTAAGTTTACTAGCAACTTTAGTTCCATTGGCAACCTCAATTCCTTTTTGTCACATAGCATATTTAGAGGTTCTGGGTCTTAGGACGTGGACATTTTGAGGAGCCATTATTCTGCCTACCAAACTCTCTGTCATCTATGTAATCTTTTAACCTCTATTAACTTTATAGCATTGGTATGAAGTTATTAAATATAGTTGCCCATAGTTGTTATTATGAGGTCTAGGAATATTTAGTGATACTCCACAAAAATTTAACAGAACTGGGTAAACAGAAGACATACTTTATTCATTCTTCCATGAGGAACTAACACTAGCAGTAAAAAAGGGTTATTGAGGGTTTTTTTTTCCTATTAATTAAATAGAGTGTGTGCTTCTCTGAGCAGGAATAGAGCATACAGGCGTGGGATCACCATCACTGTAGTTAGAGACACTGCCGTCATGTTCACAAAGCAGAAAGTTAGTATTTTGGTAGTGCTCATTGGAGTGAAGCAAACATTTGATAAATAGTAATTGTTAAATCCTGAGTACTTAGTCATTCTCAGTGTAAGATCCCATTTGTTAGTTATTATTGGGAGTCCTGAAACGTGAAATCTAGCTACGTGGGAAACATTAGAACAGTCAGTGTCACTGGGTGGTTGACAGATTTGGTTTTGAACTACTCCAGGCCTGGAATAGAATATAAGCTCTTATTCTTTGTAGTCACATAATTGGGCCTTCTTTGTCACCAGCTTTTGGAGAGCTTAAATGTGATCAAGAACAACAAAAACCTGTACACATATTTTTATAGCAACTTTATTTGCAACAGTCTAAAATAAAATGGAATTGCACTAAGAAGTAAAGGCAAACTATGGACACATGCTGCAACACTGGTGGACCTCAGGGCCTTACACTTGAGGAAAAAAAATCAATCTCAAAATATTATATATCATATGATTCCATTTACACAACGTTCTCAAAACTGGAGGAGAACTGATGGTTGCTAGCAATAAAGGACAAGAGTGGGTTGTAAATATACAGAGTAGCATGAGAGTTCCTTAGTAGTAATGGAATAGTTCTGTTCTTCCTTAATGGAGTTAATGGTTACACAAGTACATTCATACAAAATGAAATTGCCTAAAGGTACACACAGACGTAGACACACATGCAGACAGACAGACACACAGACGTAGACACACATGCAGACAGACACACACACACACACACACACACACACACACACGAGTGCATGTAATTAAGTCAACAGTGTTGCACTGATATCAGTTCCCAGGGTTTGATATTGTCCTAGTTACATAAGATGCTGTTTGGAGAAAAGAAGTGTGAAAGAAAGGCTTTAGGGACTCCATGAACTATTTTCACACCTTTCTGTAAGTCTGTATTCATTACAAAATTAAAAGGAAGATGAGAGCAGGAGGGCGAACTGCTTAACACAAGGCCTGGTACATAGTGACCACATGTTTGACTAGTTGGAAAAGGAGTTGTCACATCAAGTTGGGAACATACATATGGAGAGAGAGGGAGAGAGGGGGATGGGAAAATGAAAGCTTTGTTATTGGCAAATGACTGGCGATTGCATAGATTAATGTATTATTTCATGTGGGGAAGAATGTGAGATGCCAATGGAAGATTATACTTCTCTAATTCAGTATTGCTTATACTTAGGTGCTCAAAGAAAACTGATGTTAAAATGGCTTCAGTGTTTATACATACACTTTCAGTGTATTTCATTTTTATGTTGATTTACTGAACTTTTTCCTGATTCTCTCTGTAAAAATGCTACACTGTTAAATCAAGTTTAGTATTGTCTTTCATCACACCTGTAACTACAAATACTATTTGATGAACAAGGTAATGAATCAGCTTTAAGATGGAAAAAAATTTCATCACCAGTGCAGTCCTTTTTTTTTTTCCCCTTTTTTTGGTTTCCTCCATCTTCCCTGATTTACTGATTACTATTCTGTTGCTTCAAATACATCTTCTTGGATATCTTTGAAGATGATAAAAATTGTGGACTTTATTGTCTATAATTTTTACTTTGTTTTTAAATTCTGTATTTTAATATCCCTGAAAAAACATATAAAATAACTCACTAAAATTTTTCACATGCACAAATAAATTAGGTGATAAACAATCTACACTTTTGAGAAAATAGTAATTTTTACTATTACATTTCTAAATTTCTTTGTCATTTTTTAAAAGCGGTGATATAAATTTTAAGTACTTTCTAATATATAGGCAGAATTTTAAAAACTTTTCTATATTTTGATATTTTAATTTTGTTAAATCTTTCAGTAATATGGAATAGTTTTGAATTCTAGATAACCTGAGAATATTAGCAATACACTTAACTCCCTAAAACTAATTCATTTAATAACAATAAATTGTAAACAAAATTTAAGTTGTATCCTTCAACATTGCAATGATTTTGAATAATAAAGCTATGAATAAATCCGTTGTAAGATAACCACATAAAAAATTTCAATCCAACTGATTAGAATTTAAATAAATAGTTTTAGTCTTAGTGATTATTATAGCTATAATAAAGGCTCCTAAAGGAAGCCCTTATGCCCAAGTAGAATTAGAGTGATACCTTATGTATGTTCTATAACGTGGTAGATATTTCCAGTGCAAGTAATTATCCTGTTTTCTTGTAATTAATATTTTATATCAGTTTTCTTTATTAGATTGTGATCTCCTTTAGGGTCATTTTTTTTAACCCAAATGGATAGTTCAGTACTAAGTAGTTATTGTATAAGAATTCATTAAATGACTGGATATTTAAGCTAATTTATTGTCATTTTGTCATAATCTTTATTGGAGTTAAAGAGCATTTCAGGCACAGAAGATCCACTGGAGTATCTGTATTAAATTTTCTAGTAAGATAGTTGACTAAATTCATTGGCCTTTGAGTCACAGGGTCATGTGTTGAATCCCAGTTTCACTCACTCAGTAGCTGTATCAGGTTGCACCCCTGGAGAACTCTGGGGGGTCATCGTAGCCTGGAGTTGCTCTGGACTGGGACAGAGAGCAGAGCTTTGCGTCTCTTACCCACCAGTGTTTAGGTCAAGGGCATATGCATATGTGTAATGGGAATGAGGGGAGGTGATATGAATTCCAAGGCGCTTCCTGGTGTCTGCACATGAGAAGGAAGTGGATTTCTGTAGTCTTATGGCCATTTTTGCTAAAAAGAGCCATTGCTGCTGTGCATTTCAGAACAAAGTACACTGAAGCCCAGGCACTCAAAAATGGAAGAAGGTGAACGGAAGCATCTTCACAGAGTGCCGTCACTATGTATCGTGTGCCTGCATCAGGGAGAAGGGGGGCTGCTGACAGCTTAGAGGAGAACCAGAAATGGTGTAGCCCTCAAGTGGGGAAAGAAGACTCTTCCCTGAAGCCTGACACCACTGAATTGTAGTTCGTTTCATCCAACTACACTTGCAGGACAGCACTGAAATCCTATTTACAACATTTTTGGAAAGTTACTCTTCAGCCTTTGCTTTAACATTTCCAGAAAGAAAGAACTCAGTGTTTCCCAGGTTAGCCACTGTGAGGATGGATCGGTCTCCTTTTGGTTTGTTCCCTTTATTGGGGTCTTATTCATTCTCTTGTTCAAGGGATTCCAAATACCAACTAGAATGCTTTCTGGTTTTTTTTTTCTTTTTTCTTTTTTTCTCTTTTTCTCTTTTTTTCCTATTCAAAAGAGAAACTCCTATATTTCTTTTTTATGCTCCCCTGAAGTCAAACCAGAAGCTATTACAGTTGTACAAGCTCACATTTTATTACAGATCACTTAGTCTTCCAGTTAGATACTTCAGATACCACAGTGTACTTATTTTTTGAAATGTCTTTTGGCTCATGCGTTTCAAAGATAAACAAGAATATTCCATGACCTTAGGGGTCTATTGCCAGTTCTCTCCTCACTCCTAGGTAAGTGGGAACATTTTCATCGTACGCAGAGTCTCGCTGTTGTGAACCTAAGCAAACTGGGAAAATGAAATAGAGTTCTCTGTTCTTTCCATGATCTTCTCCTGCCTTGAGAGTTTTCTGTTGTTGTTATGTGCAGGGCAGAAGCTGGGGAAATGGAAAGGGAATTTGTGCAGTGTTGAATTCTTCAGGAAAAGAAATTGCATCTGACTCATTTTAGTTATATATTGTTTCATATATAAAATTTCAAATGCTAAGTGATAACAAGAGTTTTGTATATCCCAATGAAATTAGGTTAAAAAAGGTTTAGATGCACTGACCTTGGAAACTATTTAATGCTTGATGAATTTTCATATTTATATTGTATGTTCCCTGAGGTTGCTTTTACTTTACTACTAACTAAAATATATTTAATCAATACTGAGTTTATGTTTACTTTTTTTTAATAGCAGATTTCTGAGTTTCTCTTGTGATTATTAAACTGCTATTCACTTTCTAAGAAACACATGCAGGTTTTACCTCCCCAAATTTATCAGTTTTAGCCCTTGTCACAAATCCAGTGTGTGGATTCTTAGTATTCCAGCTAATGGCTGTTTTGAAAACTCATGGTTATCCCTAAAAACAGAAGCATTTGCAAACAAGAGAAATAAATCTATTGTTGGGGGCTCCTCAAACTTTTCCCACAGATTGACGGGCATTGACTGATCTAAAAATAGTTTATTTATGAAAATGGCCCAGTCTTGTTTTTCTCCCTAGTAGATAATTCTAAGATGGCAGAGCAAAGTTATATTCACTCTTACATATCATGCCTAGTGTGTGTCACATATTAAATGGTCAATAGTTATGAAGTAAGTGAAAAAATTAATGTTGTTCAAGTTAGTGATAAAAGAGTTTTCTTACATAGTTACATATTTACAGTAACTTTCTCCATCCTTGGTAAATTAATTCATCCTCTAATGTATCAATTATATATATTTTTGATATTGTCTTAAAATTGTTTAATCAGTTGTACATTAGAGTTGCATAAAATATTCTAATTTCATGCCCAGCCATTCCTTAAACTCTGCTTTAAATGGTGTTGCTTGATTGGTTTTGTTTATATTCTGTTCCCATAATTAGTATTAATGGCAACCTGGGACTCATTTCAATCCAGAGTATCAGATTTATTGCTGTATTCAAATGTATCTTTGGGAAATAATTTGTAATGAGATACTATATGTGACAAGTCTGATTAGACCCCAAAGCCCCGTGACTAGAATTTGGACTTTACTCCTAGAAGATAAAGAATCAGTTGATAAGAGCCTGTGTAGTTTCCTTCCTCCACTTTGATTTCAGTGTTTAATGATAATTTGAATGTCAAAAGAACAATTTGAGGAATAATTTTGGGGTTTTCAGTAAAGATAAGTGAAGAAAGAAGGTAGCAGATATGCTGAGATAGACATATGCTCCAGAATTAGTCCAAATCAGATTAAATTTAATGGATTGTGTCACAAAAAGAAGAGGGCCCACAGTAAGTCTAAATTCTATTTATTCCCAGTCAGGAGATGTAAACATACATATATTTTGTTATCGTGTTTCATTTCTTTTGTTGACATCAAATATTTTGGCTATTTTGTATTTTCATTGAAGAGGGAAATTATGAGATCTTCATAATCTCTAGGAGTTGGAAGACTTATGGGTATTACATTTAAAATTTAATTATCTGTAAATTTTCAGTACTTGTGATATGATTATTTTTAAAATTTTTATTTTTATAGACTAGTAAGTAGGAACATAGAGTGCTTCATCCTGTGCTCTTTTCCAGTCCTAGAATATTTCCACAGAAGTGGTGTTGCACGCATATATACTGAATGAATAAAGGCTAAGCAAACTGTATGAAGGTGTAATGCAATATCTTGCATTCATTTTGTGAAGAACCCAGATTCAAATTATGTGTATCCTGCTATTTAGAGCAGGATACACATTTGAAGTTTTCGTTTGTTGCCGAGGAAATTCCAGGGAGAAGGAAGAGCATTGGTGACAATCTCCTAACTAGAACTATTGGAAGTGTCCCATGATGATGGAACTTTTTCTGCTTTGTTGAAGCCATAGTTGTTAGCATCATGCCTCACTCAGAACAGCTGCTCAATAAACATCCATTGAATGAATGTACATACCCTGTTGAGCTTTTCTTTGGTTTTCAAGAATGGGGTTAGCATCCATACATTATAAACAATATTCTAAAATATTTGTTTGTAACGTTGCAACTTTTTTTTTAATATTTCACTTTAATGTTAAGTTTTAAGTCATTGAATGGTAAAGGACATTTGTATTTTTTAGATATTTCAGAAATTGAGTATTTCAAAAAAGTTGGTAGTTAAGTTAGGAAGGAATGAAAAGTTGGAAAAATGTGCAGAGTTAACAGAAAAATAAAGCTGAGTATCTGACAACTTACCTCATGGATGGCAGTAGATAAGTGTTAGATGATGCAGTTCTGGAAACTCGCAGAGTAAAAGTCTGCATAATAAAATGAACTTAAAATTTATAATGATTTTCATTTGCTTCCTTTTAATCCAACAAACATTATCTCTGAGTTTATCAGATGCAAGATCTTTTGGAAGGTGTAGTGGAGAGTATCTTCTAATAGAAAAGGAAAAGGCATGCAGGAGGTAACACTCCTGTTAAAAATCTTTTAAGATATATGGTGTTGCTTTATAGGTGTTGTAGCTTCTGCATCATGCATTATCTCATAAAGAAACCTAATAACTGTGTCCCAGTACTTTACTGGAAGCTTTCAAAAACAAAGCAAGGGAAGCAATAACAGTAATAACAATAGAGTTGCTTGAAGGAATATTCTTGGCTATTTATTGAAATCTAGCTTGAATCATTATGAGATTGAAAATGTTTGACAGAGCTGATGTACCAGATACGGTTCTAAAAATAGAGTACCGGAAACATGAGACCCTTAAACTCGGTGATGGTAACAGGTGCAGCTTTAATGAAATACATTAGCATGTTAAAATAAACAAAGCTAAACATAGTCAGATGGATAATGATCAGCATCTTTATTTGCTGAATTCCACAGCAAAGACTAAAGACATCAGAGAAGGGTGCCTTTAAAATGAGATATGTAATCTCAGAAGCTATTTTAGCTTTTGCAGGTTCTAAAACGTAGTTGCTCTTATTTTTTCCATCTGTACAATTAAAACGTAAAGAGCAGGTAAAATTATTTCTCTACTTTAGTAAAATATAATTTCAGATTTACTGAATAGCCATGCAAAGGCCTACATAGCAGTTTAGAACCAGAGAGCACAGAACCACAAACACACCAAGTTCTTCTGTGGAGTTTCAACATATAACCAGATGAAACCTCTTCCCCCAAGTACAATTTCTTGTCTTCCAATGAGTTCTCATATGAGGAACGTTAGAAAAGTTTCTCGAAGAAGACTGTTTTTTGCCTGTAGAGTAAGTCAGTGCAGAGCCTTTGCAGAGCCTTGGATTTATTACGGTGTGGGTGAGCTCTTTAGTTTTTTCTTGAAAGTTTTAGGGGAAGAGTTGAAAGTTCAGGAAGGTGGTGATCATCTAACAGAGGTGTAGAATGAAAGCTTTTAGAATCAGTACGTTTTCAAAGGTGAGACTGACTGCGTATGTGGAGCTTGTGCACAAGCCAGGAGAAAATGCAGGGGGACTGGAAACCGTGATAATGGGGCAAAAATAAAGTTTTTTCCTTATCAAGGTACTTGTTTGGGTTAGACAAAAGGAAATCACATTCTGCGATGACAAAAAGGGAATATGCTGACCCTCATGTTTTCAGAAAATATGAGTGTGTTGTATATGGCCAATTTAAAATAATTGGTTCACATTCTTACAGTTCATTCCTTTTAGTATCCTGGTGGGGCCAAAGAATTCCTACCAAATCTTTCTGTGATTTAGGGAGTAAAGAAAGCAGTTTTTCTCTTTCAGGATATATTGTTGTAAAAATAATAAGATCATTAGAAAATAAACAAAGCTGAAGGAACAGACATGAACTAGTGAAGTCATTAAGTTGAGCTAGGTGATGTATAATTCTACCTTTGAAGAAAAACTTCACACTTCAGCATCATGAAAAAAAGGAGGGGACAAAGTCAGCTGAAAGAAATGATTTCACGGTCACTTTGAAAAAGTAGGTGTATTTCTAAGCTTCTCTAAAACTGCAGATTTCCAGAAAATGTGGGATCGTTTTTAATACTTGCACATGTTTGCTTTTAAAGGATTTTCAGTAACATTCTACTATCTTCATCTTAACGCAATTCAAAACATGCACATTATTAAGAAGAGGACATATTTAATAAGAAAATTGTGGCTTCCTTTTTTCTATTTTATTATTTAGCCCCTCTCTAACGTTATACTAACTTCTCTCTTCCCTGCTGGCTCTTTCCATTGGGCAGATTGAGATGCTGAAATAGCTGGGTAAATGTCCTTACAGACAGTATCCATCTTCAGAAATTGTGTTTTCATTCTTTCTTCCCCTTGCCTTACTATTTTATTTTCCTCCACAATGAAAAAGCACAGTAGGAGTAACAGCAAGTTTTAGGAAGCTTAAACTCCCTTGTGTTTCTTTTTCTGTTAGTCTGTATTTTTGCTTCAAATGTTAGCTGAGATTTCACTTCTAGAATGCCTGTCCTCTAACATCACCACCAGTTTGGATTAGATCTCCTTCTAAAAATAGGCTTATAATTCCATAGGATTCCGCCATTTTTAACAGTTAGTCTAAGGAGCATGAACAAGTTATTGTCTATATATGTTCCAGTTACAGGTATACATATGGGTATCTCTGTGATTATTTTGAAAATAGGAGCCTATAGGCTACACCCTAAATTTTCTGTATCTAGGATCTAAAATAGGCATATGTTCAACGTGTGTTGAGTGTGTAAAAATTCACAATCTATGGAAGGGAAAATGTACATACATACATCACTATACTGTAATAAAAATAACTTCACTAATAGGAGAATGGTAACTGAAGTTATTGTTCAGTTGTGTGATGAATAGATGATCAGGTTGGGTCTGATAGAGTCAGAAAGGGTCCAAGATATTTCACTTCTAAATTACGAGGGGGAAAAATCTTAGCTAGGTGATGGCTTGTTCTCTAAACTCCATGCTACATTAAAAGTCTAGGTTTCTTAAAAAAAAAAAAAAAAAGCTTTATTGACATATATACAAAAGAACTGCACATAATTATTGTGTGCAATATAAGTTTGATCATATGTAAAGACCTGTGATATCACCATAGAATCAAGAGAATAGACATATCCAACATACCCCAAAGTTTCCCTGGGTCATCTGGTTTTTGGTGGTAGAATGCTTAACATGAGATCTATAATCTTAACAAATTTTAAAATGCACAGCGCCATATTGTTGACTATAGGCACTTATGCTGTACAGCAGATCTTTAGTACTTAACTCATCTGGAGTAACTGAAACTTTTTATTTTTTGAACAACTTCCCACTCCCTCCACCCTTGGCAGTCACTATTGTGTTTTCTTATGAGTTTGACTATAAACACGTTATATGAGTGGAATCATATAGTATTTGTCTGTGACTGGCTTATTTCACTTAGCATAATGTTCTCCAGGTCCATGAGTGTATTGCAAATGTCAGGATTCCTTCTTGTTTTCCTTCATATTCCATTGTATGTAGCTAACACATTTTTAGTGTATTAATCAATCCATGGACACTTGGTGTATTTCCATAAGTTGGCTGTTGTGAATAATGCTGCAGTGAACATGTTTCCATGCACTTCTGCAAATATATCCTCATGATACTGATTTTGTTTCCTTTAGGTATATAACTGAAGAGGAATTGCTGGCAAATGGTAGTTCTGTTTTAACTTTTTGAGGCATCTCCATAATGTTTTCCATAATGACTGTGACAACTTACCTTCCTACCAACAGTATTATGATGGTTCCCTTTTCTTTACATCTTCATCAACACTTGTTATTTCTTGTCTTCTTGATTATAGCTCTTCTCATAGGTGTGAGGGGATATCTACCTCTGGTTTTGATCTGCATTTGTCTGACAGTTAGTGATGCTGAGCACTTTTTCATGTAGTTGTTGACTCTTTATATGTCCTCTTTGGAAAAATGTATATTCAGGTTTCTTGCAACTTTTTAAATTGAATTATTTGTGGGTTTTGGCTATTGAATTGTATATTCCTTATATATATTGGAAATTAACCCCTTATCAGATACATTTTCTCTCATTCATAGGTTGCCTTCCATTGTGTGGATTATTTCCTTTACCATGAAGAAACGTTTTAGTTTAATATGGTCCTACTTACCTATTCTTGCTATTGTTACTTAAGCTTTTGGGTCATATCCAAGAAATCATTGCCAAGACCATGTCAAGCTTTTCCCTGTATTTTCTCTTAGGGAGTTTTACAGTTTCTGATCTTATGTTTAGATTTTTAATACATCTTGAGTTAATTTTGGTGTTTTGTCCTACTTTTATGCATGTGGATATACAGTTTTCCCAACATCATTTCTTAAGAAGAGTGTCTTCTCCTGTGTTCAAAAACCAGTTGACTGTTATATGTGTGGGTTTATATCTGGGCTCTCTGTTCTGTTCCATTGATCTATATATCTGTCTTTATGTCAATGCTGTCCTGTTTTAATTACTGTAGTTTTGTATTATATTTGGGAATTAGGAAGTGTGGCGACCTCCAAATTTGTTCTTCTTTTGTAAGATTGCTTTGGCTATTCTGAGTCTTCTGTTGGTTCATACAAATTTTAGGATTTTTTTTTTTCTATTTCAGTTTTTTTTTAAAAGATAACAAAGGTATTTTGATAGGGATTGCATGAATCTGATGATTGCTTTGGAGAATGTGGACACTTTGATAATAATTTTTCCAGTCCATAAACATGAGGTGTCTTTAGGTGTGCTTTAATTTAATTCAGAAGTGTTAGTAGTTTTCAGTGTACAAGTCTTTCACTTCTTTTGTTAAATTTTTTCCTAAGTATTTTTTTCTTTTTGATGTTACTGTAAATGGAATTGTTTTCTTAATTTTTTTTCAGATAGTTTCTTGTTAGTGTATAGAAATTAATTGATTTTTGTATCTTGCAATTTTGCTACATTTGTTTATTCTAATAGTTTTCTGTGGGGTGGAGAGGGCTGTGTGTGTGTGGAATCTTAAGGGATTTCTACATATAGGATCATGCTATCTGCAAGCAGAGATAATTTTACTTCTTCCTCTCTCATTGGCCTGATTTATTTTTTGTATTTTACCTTCCTTTCTTCCTCTTGCCTAACTGCTCTAGCAAGCACTTCCAATACTATGATGAGTGGAAATAGCTAAGGTGGGCATAGTTATCATCTGTCTGATTTAGAGAAAAAGCTTTTCATTTTTCACAGTTCAGTATGATGTTAGCTGTGGCCTTTAATATGTTGAGATGAGTTCCTTCTGTACCTAGTTTGAGTGTTTTTATCAGGAAAGAGAGCTCTTTTTCTTTCATATTTTGCTGCATATTGAGATGATTATGTGATTTTTATCCATTGTTCTGTTGATGGGCTGTATCCCATTTTTTGATTTGCGTATGTTGAACCATTCTTGTATTACAGGAATAAATCCACTTGGTCATGGCATATGATTCTTTTAAATTACTGTTAAATTTGGTTTGCTAGTGTTTCTTTAAATTTTTTTCAGTATTACTCAGTCTATGTTATAAATAAAGTGCTTAAGTTGTGTATTTAAATTAAACCTAAAAAACTGCATGCTTAAAATAATACCAGACGAAATATCACTTGAGTATAATCGTCAGTCATTTTCTGAAGTCAGTTGGACAGCGTATCTTATATATTTGATACAAATACCTTGTTTTGGATGTTGTTTGTAAGGAATAATTCATAGGAGACCAGAAGCCACATACGTGTAAAATTTCTGAAAGCTTTTTTTTTTTTTAACAGTTTAACGCAGAAGAAAACTAGAAATTCAAAATTAAGAAACATTAAAGTAATTATAATTTTAAAAATCATTAGAGAAGTATTATTAATAATAAATGGTAAATAATGGGAGATATGGATAATTGCATATAAAGTTAAATGATAAAAAATGATAAAAAGCAGCATTTATAGGACTATGTTAAAATTATGTAATTAATTATTAAATAGATGTTAAAAGTTTTGGCCGTTGAGAATAGTGGTGAAGTGTTTTTTATTTTAGCATACTTAGTAATTCTTTTAAATTACAGAGATAAGTTTGAAATTTGAATTTTGTAATTTTAATGTGTTATAAAGAAATGATAAATAAGTAAGTTATTTATTTGGGACTCACATAATAGTTCAAAATCATAAACAGAAAGTGACTGAAGAATGTATGTTGAAATGAGTGCTTGGGGTAAGAAACCAGTGATAAAAAACAATAACCTAGACACTTCACTTGTGAATACAATTTAACAGTGACCCCAGTGTTGACTAATATAAATAAACATTTCCAAAGAATACTTTAGTGGGATCTTGAGGGAGAGAAATGCCACAAATGGGAAAAGGTATCCAAAAGAGAGATACCGTACTTTTCCTAGGGGAAGATAATACTGATTGATAGTTCCTGGAAAGACATGAAAAATATACTTTATACATAAATATATTTGTGTATTTGTATGATTTTAGTTTTCAGTTTTATTTATCTAGTTATGCTAGCACTTGCTACTAACTAAATCATTATACCTGGTGGATAAGATCTTGATAATTCTCTTGCTTTTTGTAACATAAGAAAAAAAATTGCAGGATAATTAAATTAACCTAAATAATTTTAAATTGAGAATCAATTTATGGTATATAACTGTCAATTTGGGGAAAATTGGAAACCTTGAAAATAATCCTCCAACTCAGTAAAAGATAAAGAAAAACACACATGACATAATACATTGTCAGACTTGACTATTTTCAGTGATGGTACAGACTTTTCGTTGAAGAAGTTCTTATTAGGAAGAATTATCACCCTATTGTGAGAATGGAAAAGGAAATTAAAAAGTACAATGTGTAAATTATTCCATTAGTTAAGAGAGTTTTAGAAGAGACGGTTGTCTTCAGTGACTCCAGATTCATTTTTCGCCACATTCTCATAAAATCAGAAGTTATACACTACATAGAAATCTGGGACACTTAATGAAGCCATATGTTATTTTAAATTACACATTTAGATATACATAATAGTTAATGTCATTTTGGACTATGTGCATTTTTTTTACCTTGTATTCCCCATATTTTAACTAACTTGGTTATGCACCTGCTATCCCTTTCTTTATCATTGCCAAGAATGTACATCATAAATAATACATATATTATCTGCTTAGTTGTGTTCTTGCTCTTCTGTGGCCTGGGTAGTACCAATGTAATAGGCGGAGTTTATCATTCTTAAGTGAAATCAACAACCACAAGGAGATAGGAAGATACATAAAATGATTTAGAGGAACACAGAATAGTTCACCTCAAATGTGTATGACTCTTACTCTGGTTTTGTAGAGAGTGTTTCATTTTAATTGGTTACATTATTCTATCAAGTGGTGCTTTTTCAGTGGTTGACAAATAATGTAAATGTGAAATGGCTTCAAGAACATTCAATTATTTCTTCAGTTAATATTTTCAAGCTCTCTACCTATCATAAAATTAAGCTTCCCTGAAATGTAATTCGTATGACACCTATACAAGTTAGAGGGGATTTTCAAATCTAAGGAGACAATTTATGTGTAACATTATCATTAAGACAACAGCCTCCCCAGGAAACAGTGTACCTGCATTCATCTTTTAAAACAATGCATTTCTTAGTGAAGTGTGATTTGAAAGCTATGTGTTAAGAAGCAAGTCATCATATTCTTCTCCATTAATATCTGACCTGAAATATTTTTAGAATAACTGTGAGATGTAATTAAGAAGTGAGTGGAAACATCAATTCAGTGGCAACTGTTATAATTTATACATAGTCTAGTGCACCAGGGAGATGTACTTTCTTCAAGTTGTGAAACAAACACCAAATACCATAGTATGGTTGAAATTTTTATTGAATTAGCTAGTTGTAACTCAGAAAAATGATTGCATTTCCCTAATGAAACGTAACAGAAAGAGAGAACTAGAAGATATATTTGAATTGTTGTTTCAAAAATTTTATGTGAGAAGTATTATGGGTGTTATTAATAAGACGTGTATTCTTGGATTTTCTAATTCCTAGTATCTGTGGTAGGTCTTGGCTTTCTTAGTTTTTATAAATATATTATGCCATAACTAAAAGGTATAAAAATAATACAATTACAAGCAATATATGTATCAACCCAATGTAATAAATAAAACTTTACTGATACTCTGTATTAAAACCATATGTGTAACCTCCTCTTAAGGCATGTCCCTTCTTCTGTCTTCTTGAGAGATAACCATGCTCCTCAATCCATGATGGCAAGGATAGAAGAAGAGTGTTAAAAGCCTTCTGGAGATAAACTATATTAGACAGAAAGTAAATAGAACTAAAGTATAGCGAGTGTTTCCTGGCTAACTCTGTGGACAGAGAGCCATTGCCCATAAGCAGGGAAAGGGCAGACCTACCGACACGGTTCTTCCTTATGTGCAGTCTGGTCTCCCCACTCTGTCTGATCCAGGCTGTACTTGTTTGTTTCAGCTAACAATGTAAGTAACTCTCAGAAGGCTATTACCTCAAGAAAAGAATGAGTCATTTAGATTTTTATGTTTATCAGTTTATCTTGCTGTATTCTGAAGTAGAAGCAATGTTCTATTTTGATGTTTGGCTGCTAACTAAAGAGAGAGTTCTGACTTAGATGACATGGAGGGGAACTTCTATTATCCAAAGGGCAGTAATACTGTGTCCTCAAGAAGGAAGGAGGAGGAATGTTGAGAAAGACTGGGGAGAAACACTGTCAGCATGCTGACATTTTAACATGAAAATATGATTATTTTTAGTTTGTGTGGATAGAGCAGGATAGTCTATATATAAGCCGTTGCAAAGATGCCCAGCAGCTGAGTAAGTGCCCTTAGTAATGTCCTGGGAGACCTAATATGATGCTTTGAAAGCATTGACCTTCTGTGTTTATTTTATGACAACACAAGTTTTTATAAAAAATTTCTTCACCCTCTAGAAAAATGAAAAATGATGCAAACCACCATGTACAAACATTTTCATTTTGTAGCACATCCTCCAAATGTAACTGTTAATGGGAATTCGCTCCAAAATACATCACTGAAAGCTTCAGAGCCGTCTGATGTTACACAGGCTTGAGTAATGCGGTGCCAGTCCAGGGTGGTGCCGCTGATGGTAACTTATCCCTGGTCAGCTCTCTCAAAGCCAGTGTGTTTGAGGTTAGGATGTAGATTAGAAAAGGTTCGACTTTTTCATGATCAGTGATGTGTTTGAAACTGCATTTGTATGGCTTTATTCATGTTCTCCCATCATTAGGAAGACCAATTATAAAGGACTTTTTAAATGAGCTGTTTTTAGTATGCTATAATGGCAGTGGGTGGTTGGTTGTAAGTGACTCTGCAGTCTCTTCTTTTTTGGGTGGTTCTTGTCATAGAGCTCGTGCGTATCAACAGAAAACATGTGCAAGTCCAGGAATAGAAATGGTAAATCATATGCAAACACACACAGACATTCATGAATGTCATGATTCATAGAATATTCATTTATTCCCCCAAATGTTTCATTTATAGTTTAGCAGAAAAAAAAAATTTAAGTCCAGAAAATTGAGTTGTTATTCCATGAGAGGATTATTTAAGTAAAAAGCAGAGGAGACACTTGTCCCACCCACAGTGCAAATGAGGAGCAAAGAAGACTCTCAAACATTTTACAGTCCCAAGAATAACCAATAAATGTTAAGCAGAATCTTGGCTGTGTTTAGTCGTGCGTATAATGTAGATTGTCACACGATGGCAACAGTAATCAATTTTTGTTTGATCTTTACCTTTGAAAACCAGAATGTTAGAAAATATTTAAAAATTCACCGGAAAAAAAAAATGTCAGGCAGTAGTGTTGTTTTAAAAATCAACAAGTGTGTATAATTCCAGAAAAGTAACACAAGAATTTTTGAAACATGTCTGTGGTTTGTTTTCTTTTAATCTCTGAAATGGGTTAAAATAGGGATTAGGAAGACAGCCCACTTTCCCAGCTCTCTCTAATGTGATTTTACATTTATTTGAAAAAATTTAACTTTGGAATCTAAAAAGTGCAACAAACTAGTGAATAGAACAAAAAATAAGCAGCTACATGTAGAGAACAAACCAGTGGTTACCAGCAGGGAGGCGGGTAGAGGGGCTAAATGAAGGGGGCTGTGGGAGGTACAAGCCACTGGGTGTCAGGCAGGCTCAAGGACGTATTGTACAGCACGGGGAATACAGCCAGTGTTTTGTATCACTGTAAATGGAAAGTAACCTTCAAAAGTTGTATTATAGTGTTTTTAAAAATATTTTAAAAATTTATTTGACTTTACTACATGGAAGGAAATACCTGTATTTAGAAGAGTCATGGTGTCGACACATGAGCACAGGCTGTGAAGGTGCTCTCACTGCAATCTGCCATCCTGCACATTCTGGGTGGGTATATTCTGTATTTTACTCATGGTTAATGAATTAATTGATAAATAATGAATGTGTTCCTCTAAAAATGGTTTATATAGGTTTTGTGGGTTTTTTTTTTTAAGCATTGACAATGAGAAGTTTAAAACACAAATATCTGAGGCAGATTTCAGAACCCAATATCATTTTTTTAAGGGAGATAAAGGATTGGGTATATGAATTAATAAAAAGTTGGGAAAATATGTGTTCCAAGAGAAAAGAAATAATAATTTCAATGTTAAAGCTTATGCCACAACAAGTAAAAATGTTGAATAGAAAATGTCTGTCATTAAACATAGCATTAACTGGAGTAGGGAAATTCCAGATTGCAAGTTGACGGCATAGGGTCTCAGTGTCACTACATGTTGTGGCATCTGTAATTGAGCTGAGGTAGAAAGAGCTCATGAGTTCTCTGGCTGAGAGTTAAGTAAATATAGTATGCGTTTGAACCTTGATATCTTCCATTTAATTTTCTGTCAAATCATAACTAAGACTACTGTACCAAGTGTCATAGTTAATTTTGTATGTATTTACTCTGTGATTTACCTAGATACATTTATAGGTAAATTTGCTCCTTGGAGATTTTCTGGGCAGAAATGAATATCTCCTCCCACTTGCAGCCGTCATATGCTACTCTGTGTCTTGTATTATGTAGTAGCAGAGGTATTTAATAATTCTGACACCAACACCTGCTGCTAGTCTAGGATCCTGTGGTGTCAGGAATTTGTTCTTTTTATATTTGTTCCTGAGATAATATCTGTGATATGTTAACATTTGCCATTAGAAGTACATTCCTGCGTATCTGTTTCCTATTTTTCTATAGATAGTTGAATTTTAAAGTCCTGGGTTTGCTGTAACCTCTGTGAAAGAAGTTCCATTTAAAATGTGAAGACTATCACTAGTAGAGCCTCTTCATCCTTTGAAAATATCTTCTGAGTGGCTTCACACTACTCAAACTGTTTTTTCTAGTTTTTCCTTTACATATACCTATGAACATTTCAAAAGATTCTTATGATTTTCAAGTTAGTAAATGCATACAACTTACTTTTCGTGAAAGGCTGACAGTAACTGGAGGAAATTTATTTCTCCTGATTTTGATACATGAGTCATTCTACAATTAGAAAAGCAGAAGTAAGTACAACCTAAGGTGTATTTTCTTAGGCTGACCAGACTTTAATTCCCCCAAAAACAAAAAAAGCATTCATCTAAGTGAATGTTTTGCTATATTTATAAGGGCATGCTTTTAAGTTAAATAATTTGGCATTATTTACTCTTACTTAATTTTATAAAACTCCCGAATGTCTATTCTATGCAGAATAAAGAGCCAAATACACAGAGGACAGAGTTGTAGAATACTTTAGTTGAATTTTAATTTATTAATGCATTTTGACAAGTTCTGTCTCTATTTTTTATTGCAGTATCTCCCTGTGACCACCACCAAGTCAATTAGATGTTTTATCAGGGAGGCATATTTTATTGTTGATAAAGAAAGATAGCTGTAGCAATATATCAGGCCTTAAAATCTAAAAGATTAGGTTGAAAGTGCTAGGATCCAAAAACGTGGTCAAATTTGCTTGTACCAAAAAGTGTAATCATTCCAAATGATTTCTTATACTCCAGCCTTTACAGCAGAATTTCATATCTTCCAAACCAAGATTGTTTTCTCATAAAAAGAAAGTGCTTATAATGATTTTTAATGATTTGTATTTGATTGTTGACTTTATGTTAGCATTCATTATGATTGAGTACAGAGTACAGTTTATCTGAGTGATTCATCACTTTAAATCTCTTTTCAGCATTAATAGTAAATGAGAACCTCAGTTGCTAATATCTTAAAAATAGAAACCATATTTCTTATATGTGGATATTTTGCCTAGTGTCTTACTTAGAAAATGTATCAGTTTGAATTTTAGATGCTGGAAATGGTATACGAAATGGCTAACTAGTGCAATCAGTGGAGCATTGGGAATTTCATTTAAAAAGATACAATTTTGAAAGATTAATCACGTTACATGAGTGGAGATAAATAAATTAGATTATATAGTCAATATTAAATCAAAGACATCTTTATGAAATACATTTTAAATGTTCTGCTACAGATAGACATATGCAAACGTAGACATAAATATAGACACATCCATCTGAATCATGTTACTTTGGGAAACCAGTAACCAAGCAGATAATGCCAGTGGAGTTTCTTTGCAATTTAGGAGCTTCCTGATGTGACAACTAAGATTGACTCTGGAGTCTAGTATTTCTAACACTAAGAAATTAAGTGAAATTTCTATAAAGAAGTTGGTTTAACAATTTATTTGTTTTAAGATTATTTCACACCAAACCTAAGATGACTAAAACAGTCATCTAAATATCAGCACCATGAGAATAATTTCTTCACTCACTAGAACATTCTCAGCCTTCGTCACAGCTTGTGACATATAGAATGTGCCCAGTATTTACTGAATAAGTAAACTATACATTGGCAATTTTGACAAAATTTTAGTTTTCACGTTTTTTGTATTAGTAGAGGGAACAGCCTGCACAACATTTCCCAGTGTCCTTGGAGAGTTGTTTTAAGTTACTCCCTGGATAGTAAAGGTCCACTTGTGATGTCGAACCTTATTAATCCACCAACGGACGTTTGTTGACTACCTGTTATGTGCCAGCCACTGTATTATCACTATGTAAGTTATATATGTTGTATATTGTTCCCATATATTATAATAAACGAGGCAAGTTTGTTGTATGTAGAGGCGTGAACACATATATTGGAATACCATTAAATTATACCTAATACATAAATAAGTCCTTATAATTGAAGGCTCTTCCTTCATAAAAGTATTTGAAGAAATGTAGAAAATTTCAGCTTTCTTTGTTCACACCCTTTTCTTTGCATCTAAAAATGAGTGCATTTAAATTCGTTGTGTCGTTGTTCCATATAAATACTAGTGTTTTGTTGTTCTGAACCTAGAAAATCAAATGCTATTATCGTAGGTCAGTTGGGCATGATGGTGCTTTCTAAGAGCATCCCTTTAACGTCTCTGTTTCATGTGATCGCTGCCTGGCTTGTGTTGTACTGAGTTATCTTCCCTCCTAGTCACAGTGGGCTAGACTGTCATCTACTTCACTGGCAGGACAGACTTTACAGTTCTGTATTTCCTACTGTCTAATATATCTTCAGCACAGAAGTAGTTACATAATAGTCTTCCTAATAAAGCAAACCTGGAGCTTTCTTAAAGTGAAGTTCTAAAACCTGTATCCATTCACTGTTAATACAGGTTTTTGTTTCTGTCACAGAATCTGTAAGAGTAATGACAAAACAATCAAGAATAAACTAACATGCTGTTTTTACCAAGTGTACTTAAGCCATTTTTCAGTGGGCCTGAAATCTGTGGCAGCACAGCTTTTCAGGAAAGCCGTAGGTGATGGCAGGATTTATTGCCAAACTATGCAGCTAGCACAACCTAGAGCCTGTAGAATCAGCTACCTAGTCTGCAAAGTCCAACAATTCAGATCAAAACAAGGCTGCTGTACATGAGCAGAGGCTGTGTGTGTAGATTTTAATCTTGTGACATTAAGTGGTTTATATGTTTGTCTCATTTGGCAGAGCTTAGTTTGTAGCTAGATTAAAAAAAAAACTGATACATTTGAAAATAATTTCTTACACCCAAATAATAACTAAAAGCAGAAATCATACCCTGTGAAGTAGAAGTGGTCATGACAAAATAAACAGGAGATATCACTTCTGCTTGCACAAATAAAAAATAAATAATGCTATAAATATCTACAATAGGATGTTTAAGCCAAGAAACTTAAATTAGGTTGTCTGGCAAGAGATTTTTAGTCACTACAACAAACAAAAACAGGGACTTACTTCCTAATTTTTCTTTGACAACTGGGATTTATTTTTCTGCTTTCCATCTGTCATGAAATGGTTGCAGGGTTCAGTGCAAGAGTATCCAATACTGACACATTTAACATTTTATAATAGTACTTTAAGAAATTTTCAGGCATTACTTTCAAAAGTATCCTTGTTAAGTGAGAAAACCTGAGATTTCCCTGATGAAAGGTTGGCACTTTGGATATATTTAAAAGGATCTTTCTTCTGGATATCTGAGGTCAGCTGATCCAGCATGTGTTGAGTGTGTACAATGGGAAAAGTGCTTTGCTTGGTCAGTCCTGTGAAGATACCAAGATGGATCAAGTAGCCTTGTTATCCAGCAAGTCCATGCATAGTAGGAGAGTTTGAGTCTAGTAAATATGGTATGCAAGGTTAATTCCTTAAATGGATGAGAGAGATTGATTTAAGCTAAGGAGAGTATATCTGAGGGAATGAGTTTGAATTGTGTCTCAAATATTGATGAATCATTTAAAAGCAATACTTCCTAGGTTTGAAAGTTCTAAATGAGGTGTGGAGCAAGGAGAGTAAAAGGGAGTTGTAAGAACAGTAAGTTGATCAGTGTGCTGGGTATGGATTATGGACGGACAGGCTAGTGTAACATACTCTCAGAACGATAGCTCCTTGTGGAATGCTGTATTTGCATAGTCCACTACTGACTACAAGCATATTAAAGAGAATCATAGAAACATATAAATCAGGTGTGCCAAAGATAATCTACTCACGTAGTCACTTTCTTTTTATATCTTAGAGTTTCTAGTTTCTATAGACCCTCCCCTGTCATTTCATAGTGAGAATTCTGGGGAAATTTTCTCTGTAGGTGGTCTTGAAGATTGAGAATAAGAAAGTTCTCTTACTTGTCCCTTATGCTCACAAAGAACTCAAGTTCAAGTGTTTAAATGTTTGTCTTTTCAGTTAGAGATAATGACCTTCTTTCTTATGAAAAATATAGTGAAACATTGAATGTAGATCCATTTATGTTTTTTTAAATCAAGACAGATTATATTTCAGGATTGTAAAGAACAAAATACATTCAAAAGTGGAATGTTACAGTAAGTTTTGTTTTTATTGTCTGTAGAGAAAATACGTGATAAAAATAACATATCAGGTTAAAAAACACTTCCATGTTCATGAGAAAGTTACACTAAAATAGATACTGTGAATTTCATGCAAATAGCTACTATTTGTCTTTCTGTTCTCTTTATTCTTTCTCTTTTACTTTGCTGATACTGTCAAAGTTAGCTTTTATGTGTACTTTTAATGAGATGAGTCTTTTTAATGAATTTACTTAAATGAATGAAATTGTAGACAGTATAATAGAAAAATATTCACATAGTCCTTTAAGTTGAGTGAGCCCATCTTCTAAAACTACTCTTTTTATTCTAAACTAAGAAACTGTGACCCCCATTATGACAACATTAATGCCATATTACTTTCATATAAAGGAATATATTTCATATAGGAATTCAACTTGATATGTGAATCCAGAACTTCTTCAACTTGCTGCTTTGTATTTTTTTTAATTTTGTTTTTTGTCATTTGTTTTCCTTTTATTCTATATTAGATCCATTGATTACAGTTGTTTTTTCACACTCATTCTTGTATGTTTAAATATTTTATTTATTTTGGTCTTTTCCCGCCCTCACTGAATTATTTATGTTTTATAAAGTACATATAAAGTACTAACTGAAAATATCCTATAAAATAAGGTTCCCAAGAAAAGTTCTAGTAGTTTATAATACAAAATTCCCAACACAGGCATTGCAAAACATGATCACAGACAAAAAAAAATCAATACAAGAAAAGGTGGGATTTATATCATGTAGAGGTAAAGATTGCAAGTGAGTTTCAGAAATGGAAGAAAATGTGGAAAACATGTTTATGGTGAGGATTATAAGTATTTTTCTCTCTGAAAAAGCCTGGGTAAATTCTGCCAGGAGAAAATTACCAGCAGACAAAGATGTTATAGACGGGAAGTCATTGTTTGTTCTTCCCAGTAGACACAAAAAATACAGAAGTGTGTGTGTATATAATTATATCTCATCCAAATGTGTCTTAAAAGTACTTCTAGAGTACTCTAAAGAACGAAGGGAGGGGTTAGTAGCTGGCTTGAAACCCGCTTTCCTTGATAACATTCAGAAACATAAAGCAGTGATGTGGTTAGACCTCCTGTAAACAAGCTAATCTGACCTGATGGTATTTGCTAATGGAAACATAATGGAGTATTTTATCTATTAAATTTTTTCAGTACAATATACCTTGTCTGTCTAAATGGCATATAAACAAACTTCGGAATTATGGATTTAAAGGTAAAGGCTGGTGAATGTCATCAGTGGTGGTTTGTGGTTATGAGTATAAATGAAGTTACTATATGACTAAAATAACTCCATTTGTGCAGGTGATGCCCTAATGCATCTCTTAGGAATTTGCATGTTAAATTTGAGTAAGAGTCTGCCCTAATATGGAAAGAAAAATTTTGAAAAGTTGTGCTGGTCTCAGATGTTGCCAAGTTTGTTAATCTGTGGCTTGTGACTCTCTGTCTCCTGTGAACTATTAGTAAACCTTTGCTGAAGGTACAAGATCAGATCTGCTTTCTGTGAGTTAGCCTTTTGTTACCCAAGTTAGGATATCAAGTCAGTTTTTGATCTGCACTTACGAATTATCCGAAGATGCTAGTAATCCCATGCTCACGTGGTGCTGCCTCTCAGAAAACATCTTCATATGGCAATTGGTGAAAGTTTAGGGAGAAGTTTTCAAAAAAATATTTTTTGGAGTTACCGTACAGTGCAGCAATTATATTTTTTCACGTTTTCCCCAGAATACTGTAAACATATGTTCACACAAAAACTCGTATGAATGTTCATAGCAGTGTTATGAAGTCCCCAACTGGGAATAGGCCAGATTCAAGGAGTGAATGTTAACTCTAGCATATATACACCATGGAATACTCACCAATATAAAATAATTAACTTGATTTTTATAGCATGGCATCATGGAATTATGAGTATAGAAAACTGCTCCAAAAAGTTACATACTATATTATTTCATTTATATAACATTTTTGAAATGACAAAATTTTAAACATGGAGAAAAGATAGTGAAGTGAGGGGTTAGTGAAAAGAGGTCAAGAGAGATTCCAGGGAGTAAGTGTGACTATCAGAGAATAACACAAGGGACAGTGGACATGGATTGTTCTTTATCTCAGTTGTGATACTGGATACAAGGGCCTACACATTTGATAAAATTGTCTAGAACTAAATATGTGTATACAAATGGAAGTAAAACAGGATATCAAAGTACAATCTGTGGTTTTTATCGATGCTGATATTCTCACTGTAGTATTAGTGTTTTGTAAAACATTGCCATTGAGGGAAACTATAAAATGTACATATTACTATATTAAAATGTACATATTATTATCTCTGTATTATTTCTTACATGACTCTACAGTTATCTCAATTAAAATTTTAAATATTTATATTTTACCTGAAAATTTTCTGCCCTACATTCATATTAGAAATACAGGACTTGTGTTGTAGACTGAATGTGTGATCTCCATAGTCCTATGTTGAAACATAGTGCCCAGTGTGATAGGATTATGAATCGGGGCTTTTGGGAGGTGGTTAGGTCATTGGGGCAGAGCTCTTATTAATAGGATTAGTGCACTAAAAAAAAAAAAGAGACAGGAAAGAACTCTGTCACCCTGTCTGTCCTGTGAGGACACAAAGAGAGTGTCTGTCTGGGAACCAGGCAGCACGCCCTCACTAGGCACATCCTCTGGCAGTGCCTTGGTCTTGGATTCCCAGCCTCTGAAACTGTTAGAAATACATTTCTGTTGTTGATAAGCCACCCACCCTGTTATTTTGTAACGGCAGCCCAAACAGACTGACATCTCGTATAGAAAATAAAAAGCTATTCATTTTACTTATCATAGAACAGGGAACTATATATAGAAGGTACTATTTAACTTTCACATAGAAAAGCACATGTAGTCAGTAGAGTAGACTCTACTTTGTTCATACACAGGCACAATGTAGGTAAGTGGCAGTTTAGAAAGATACGAATTTAATATGGCGAAGATTATTCCAATACGTTAGAGCAGCTCAATCATAAAACACACTTCCTTTTAAAACAGTGTACATCCTTATGAGAAAGACACTGGTGGAAAATATCAGGGTATCTGGTGGGAGTCTAGAGTTGAGAGTTGAAATTTGTTAAGTTTGGACAAGATAATGGCACAAGTTCACTCCTCATTCGAATTGCTTTGATTTTATTCAGATTATTTGTAAGATACTCTAGTAAGTAAATACTTTTTTCATTTCAGTTTCAAGCACTGCACAGGACACTGAAGATAAAGTGGAGAGCAATATTAGGTAAAGGTCTCACTTTTCTTGAGTTCACAGTTTAATGAGTTAGACAGTAATTGAGCATATGAGTAAGGGACACATTAAAACCAAACAGCAACTCTAGCAACCACCATCAAAGAAAAGGAAAAGGTACTATTATGGAAGAAAACTGATACTATTCTAACTTTCATTGGTAAAGTAACATTAGAGCTGAGTTCTGGTAGCTAAACAATTTTTAACTCTTCAAAGAAGAGACATTCAGGAGTCAAGTGGGGGCAACTGAAGGAAGAAACAGAAAGGATGAAGGTGCCATGAAGGAAAGTAAGGCTTGAGGCTGTAGTGCAGAGGGCCTGCAAGAGGGGAGTTTGGAGATAAGAGGTAGCTTCACTCTTCATTTTCCCATTTTAAGAGCAGCGAGGAAGGTGTGGCCTTCAGCATGTTGTCGAAAGGAGAACAGTTGTATTGGGGAAAAGGGAATATAATGGAAAAGGAATGGCCATTCGCATTCAAGGAAGTAATCATCTCTGCATGCCAATGCCCTGCCCACATTGTGGACACTAGAATTTGAAAGAATAGTTTACTAATGGATATAATCATATAAGATTATTGTATTGTTTCAAGTAAATGATGATAGCTCAGTCTTGATAGAAGAAAGTGACTTGTACAGAGTTTGAGGTGTTTTGAGATTGTGTATTTTGTACATTTGCACAGATGGATGGTTGTGACGGAGACCTTACGGTCTACAAAGCCTAAATCATTTACTATCTGGCCTTTTACAGAAAAAGACAGTGTGCATCACTGGCAAACACAGACACAGATGATACTTAAACAGATAAACATGTCTGTGTTCAGTAAACCTTTGTTTTCTAAAACAGGCCATGGGCAAAATCCATAGAGTGTGCTGGTATTAGTGTTAAACATTTGTTACCTCAAACTAGCCTGTCCATGCTAATGTACATGAATTATGAAGATAGCACAGGGACATTTAATGTATTTTAAAACTGTGCTTTTGTAATAAGTAGAAATAAATATACAAGAAAGAAATGAAGAAAGGGGGATAATGATGCAGTAAATATAACTGATGGAATTGAAAATAGCACATCACAATAAAATTGAAGAATGGTTCTAGTGCGATTGATTTAACAGGCAAGATGGAAGTAGTTCTGAATTAGCCACGTTAAGAGTTGATGATAGGATCTACACTGGAACTTGGAAGTAGCTGACAAGAAACCTATCCAAGTAAGCTGTGTATATTCATGATAACTGTTGCACCTTAGTCCTCCAGTATACCAGTGTGAAAAGCCAAGGGTCAATTAAGATGCAGTGTTCATGTAATGATAATGATTTGAATACCAACACTCTAAAAATGTATCATATGTAACATAGAATGTTGTAAATATATGTATAGATACAGATACAGGTGTAGGTATTCTTTATTGACATGACATAAACACAGACATGAATACACATGTATAATATATAATTAGATGTATTTACACAGAAATATAAATACGTATGCAAATATAAATTTATGGACATAGATTCTTGGCCATACAGTCTTTGTTACTAAGATACCAAACAGAGCATTCATTTCAGATTTGCATAATGGCAGTTTCTCGACTCAAATGTAAAAATAAAAACAGATCTATTATCCACAAGCATATTATAAAGTAGGACTTAAGTGTACTTAAATGATCTCTGCATGAAGAAATGCTGTCTTTCTTCACAATGCAGTTGACTTCTCTGAAGTAAAATAGTGTAAGGAACACAGAACGGGATCTATTTTATTATCACTCTAAATAACTAGCAAAGCTGCTTTGAAATAAAACATAACAAAAATGTGTTTTAGGTTATTACAACTATAAAACATAATTCAAGTCTTTACTTAAGGAGTAAGTTTACTACAGGAGTAAGTCTTACTCCTTTAGGTTTTCTGACATAAGCTGATTTTGGGCAGATTAAATACACATCATAAAACAACACACTTGCTGACACTATGTGCTGTATTGTCATTTAAAATATAAGAATAATTTATATTACCAGAAAGAAGGTAGAACATTTCCCTCTTCTCCATGAAACAATCCCTCAATTAATAAGTAGTTCATTTATTATGCACAGACTCCTTTTAGTCAAGTTCATTAACTTGTGTTACATTCACTAAGGGGCCAAAACTGTGATTAAACACGTTACTTAAAACATTTTTGACCAAACAAGAGTGGAATAATCACAGCATTATTTTCTTAATTACTAAGCAGCCTAGTTGCAATATTTGCTGAGATTTGCGATGCAATAAAAATCTGTTTAGCATTTATGGTATGAACTAAATGTTTGTATTAAAATATGACTTAAGGTGAAATGACTGTGTCTGTAGTGGGACTTCTCACATCTGTACTGTACTGGTTCTCAGCTCATAGTGGCCAACTATAAGATGTCAATTACAGAAACAGATTTTATCCTTATTTTTTTGTTAAAACTTTTTGTTACAAGATAACAAGGAGTTCTGTTAAAGCTACTATTTTCTAGAGAATTCAGATTACTGTCATCTGATACATCCCAACTTGAAACATCAGTTACATATAGTTTGTTTAACTGAAATCAGTTTATATCAGTTAAACATCTTTTGGCTTTTTACTGAAAGGAGTAAATGATCATAAGGGTTTAAGTCACTCATTCCCATTCGACTGTGGATAACAAATTTACACATTTTCATCCCAAAGAAATTAAGATTTGGGAAGTTTTTCCTTTTGGGGGATCCAGATTTTATAGTTACTTGAAGGCACTGAATGGGGGAGAAGACTGAAGCAGAGAGTCAGGCATTGGTGTTGGAAGGGAGGGAGGGAGGGAGGAGAGGAATACTTGAGCAGTACTTGTGTTGCCATATGGCAACCGATTTTCATTTGCCAATTCTCACAGCTGGTGTCCAGGGCGCACATACCAGACTTTCTGTCCTACTGGATATTGCTGAATGGCTTTATTTCTCATATAAATTCTATTTTTCTTTCTGTCCAGATTTGTGCCTCTTGTAGCAGTGGATGGGGATAGGGTTGTAGATCTCCCTGTAGTTAGTCTGAAAGTAGATTAATATTTTAATGTTTAGGTGCACTTGAAATATCTCACCTCATTGCTCCAATGTCTTTCCTTTCTGACAATTTACTTTCTAGCTATTGAATTATTCATTACGTAAGAGGGAATGAATTTAAACTCTGTCTACTTGTATTTAACTGACCTAGTGGTTTAATGTTCTTTGTGCCCATTACACATTGGAATTAAAAATGAGGAAGACAGGCGTTGACTGGATATGGTGTTTTTTGTTTGTTTTTTTTTTAATTTAAGGGATTCAAGTACAGCCATAGGGTAAACTGTCTGCAGAACTTGGTCAGAAAAAGAGTTTGACAGTTAAAATCCATTTCCCAGACTTCCCTTCACTTTCACTCACTGGAAAGAGTAAAGGTAGCATTGTCTCACTCTGGTCTTACCTTACATAGTCTGGGTCTCAAGAGGAAATTGCCCAAAGATTCTACCCTAAATAAGAAGCTGTACCCCAGACATTCACTTCTGGCCCAAATTTGAGGATTTATAGCAGATAATCAAGCTCGGAGGTAAAGAGGTTCCTTGGAAGGTACTTGATCTGTCTTCTACCAAGTCTACCTTGCTCAATTTGTGATGAAACCAAAATCTCTGTTGTGGAGAATCTTATCCTAATATATCAACAGCACCCCAAAGATGGTTTCCCTACACTTACATGATCTGACTCTAAGTTGAAGATATTCAAGTTCTCCATTAGTGGTTGATTGTTTTACAAGAGCTAAGAGAAATTCTTTCTTAATTGACAGTTGTAATGACTGATGAAGAAGCAGCCTCTGTGCCTGTGTTCCTCATCTTTTAAAAATAGGAATTATATTTGCTGGACTGAATTTTGTGCCTAGTAAATAACATAAATAAAAAAGTGTGTCACACTACCTACACAAATTAGGAGACATAGAACACTTGATTAAAGAAGAAATAAAACTGCGTGTGGATTTAGACTGCCTTTAGACTGTCATCGCTACTCTCCAAATGTAATGGTAGAGTGCAGATTTTTGTACGTGTCTAATTTATTAAGCTGCTTTAACACACAGAACATGATCCTACTGGCGTAAAAAAATTGCAGCAACTTCCGAAAGTCCCTATTTACTATTGAAGGGTTTATGTACTAGGTGTGTTGGTTTAATCTGTGTATTAATTTGGTTACTTAGACTGGAATCATGGGTTATACTGGCACAGTGGCTTTATTGACAGATATCTTCTGTTTACACTCTCCCCATCTGTTTACATGGCATTAAGCCCATTCATAGGTTAATCAAACCTTTCCTGAGAGTGGCTGCCAAAAAGGCATCCCTTTGGAAGGGCAACCGGGAAATGTCGGGAAAGCAAAGGAAATATGAGGAAGATAAACTAAATTAATATGTTAAATAATTACAAAAGCCTGAACATTATATGATTATTTCTGAAGAAAGGGAAGATTTTTGAACCAAAAAAAAAAAAAATTGTTCTGTAGATTGCATAACTTATTTAAGAAAAGTCATCTAAAAATTGAGAAAATTAGTATAATTAGAAATAAGTCTTAGGATAAATTTTGTATCAAGTAGGCAATTCTAGATGAGAATAATGTTATTTGGATGCTACATTTAAATACTTCTAATTAATTTCCTCTTTTAAAAAAGGCTGAACCTTAAAAAAAAAAAAAAACATATATTGGCAGGATATTCCTTCCTTTCCCTTTGGTGCTGAAAACTTCCCATGAATTTATGAGAGCTTTTTCCCTTCCCATAGGTAAACATATGACTAAGTGATGTTTTTCTTACTTAGTAATAAGAAATTACATTTTGAGACTGCATTTTTAAGGAGGACAGTGATTCATACATTTTTCTTTATCTCTTATACTATCTTGTTTAGCCATAATACTCTATACCTTTATATAGTTCCATTATTGTCTAATCTCTAATGTCTACTGTCTTTCTGACATTATCAGTTTTATTCATATTCTACACTGAAGGAGTCTATTTCTTGAGCTCGAAGTTGTCTAAATGCTGCTCAGGCTGAGGGAATTTTATTTTGACTTACAATGGACCTTTTACAAATCAAGGCACCTCATGATAAATAATTCTGTTATGTATATATAGACATTTTTCTATAAAATCATCCCATAGGTTATGCATTAAATATATAACTTTTTAAATTCTGTCTTCAGATACAGATGTGAATATTACAGAATATGTTTTTAACATCTCAGGTTTCACTAATAAGTAAATTTGGTAATGGTGGCTTTTGGAAAATCTTCAGGAAAGTGATAACAATTGCACTAGACCTTGAAAAATAAGTAGGCATTAAGCCAGTTTGTGCTGTATAGCATTGGTGTGCTAAATAGAAAGCACTTGGCACTCTCTATTGCCAACAGGAAAAGTGATTTATATGGTACAGTTCAGGAATTTAGAATAAGAAAGATGTATGATGCCATGACATATATTAAGGGGGAATTACCTGAAGCCCTAGTATTCCATGCTTCAATTTTAAACATTTATTGGAAATAATTGTTCTCAATTTAAATGCTCACACTATTATAATGTTTAGACTTAAGGAAGTCTAGTCTTTCTTCATTTGATTCTCATGTATAATTTCCATTAATGCTCACAAGTTCACTAATTTTTACATTATCTATCTCATATTCGTGCTAATGGGAGACCCAATAAAATTTCTGACAAAGATCCCATAATATCTATATATTTCCACATAAGTCATGTTTTAGTCAAATCATCATATGTCAGAATATGTCTCATGCTAAGATCATAAATGCCCTTTACAAATCTAGAAAAAATGGAAAAATTTATATGATAAAATTCTAATTACAATATAATCACTAAAATAGCATCTCTTAAGATGAAAAGAAAACAGAAGTGTGCATTTGTAAAAGTGTCATTGTTTTGTTCTTGATTAACCAGATTTCATTATGACAAAAAAGATATTCAGTCCTTGCCAAGAAAATTTGATGGAAATGAATAATTATTAGTCACAAGGAATAAAATGGAAACAAATTTGAGCTTATCTATTTTGAAGGAGAAAACAAGTAACTGCGAAAAAGTTGCAAATAAAAATATTCTTGTTAACTCATTATTTTCAGCCACATAGTGAAAATTTCACTTGTTCCTGTTCCGTGAGATAAGCCTGAGTTTTAAGTATCCAGAGATTCAAAGTATTCATTGGACTTTAAATTCTTCTGTAACTCCAGCTTCAGAAAGAAATAATATTACCACTTAAATTCTCAAAATCCTAAAACATGGCATTCATAGTTTTTTAAATCATAGAGCTGGCCTTTTATCTTTAAAAAGTTGAAACTCTGTACAAATATAAAAAGATGGAACTGTAATAAATTTTTAAATGTGTTTAATTATTACCGTTGAAAACATTTTTGAAAAACAGTTTAGGACATCTGTTAATTCCCTAAATTTTCATCAGTGTCATAAAATAATTATATTAATCTATTGCTATACCATTATATGTAAATGCTCAATTAGATATATATTGAGATATATATATAAATGTACATTATATGTTAGGATGGAGTGACTAGAATAACTAGTTACTGCCGTTAACTAGCTTGTCCGTATCCCTTCATGCCATGAATATTAATGTTGGCATATGAATATGGATTTTTATAGGTATAGAATATTACTTCAATTTTGTCTCTAAGATCAATAACTGAATTTATGAGCATAAGTAAATATATTTTAATTATAGTGGTAATTTGAAATTTTAAGTTAAAAAATTCTTAGGACTCCAATTTAAGAAATTAAACACATTAAGTATATGGGAATTAGTTTTTATAGATTATTTCGTTATTATGGGTTAATAACTCAACAGCTATTGAATTAGGTTATATTTATGTTAACTAGATTAATATTAGTGATGAATTAAGCACTAATTAAAAAATCTAGTGTTTTTCAGCAGATAGAGCAGATTTACTTTTCATAATAGGGTATGTGAATTGAGAAGCAAAACAAAAAGCAAATCTTAAAAAAAAAAAAGAAGAATCTGAGAGTAAGTTAATGAGGCTGCAAAACTCCTCTATATTCTGAAGAAACAAATAATCATAGAACTCCATGGTAGCTACTTATGTCTTTTCTTTTTTAATCTTACTCTTTTACTTTCTACTTTCTGATAAAAAAAAATCATGAGTGTCATCAGAGAACTGAGAGCATTTCAAAGAAAAGAACTTACATATTTTCAAAAGGGTACAATCAAATTTCCAAAAGGAATTTGAGACTTGACAGGCTTTCATTAATATAAGGAAGAACAAAGGGCCAAGAAGAAAAGTAAGGAGAAAATGCCATATTTGCCTTAAAACATATTGAGACTTTTTTTATTTGCATTGCATTAATACAAGGATAGGGAAAAAACTGATGAAAAGGAAAATAACTGTAAAACAGATAAATATATACATTTGATTTATTGCAGAGCTGGCCTTGGGAATGACTGAAAAAAATCGTGGCATGTTCACTAAATGTCTTTGGATAATTGATAACCCACATGGGGGAAACTCACATTTGATTTTTACTGTCAGCATTCACGAAAACTCCATCTTGACAAAAAAATCAAAGTCAAGATTATATATTTTAGAAGGCAGTACAAAATTTAGAATTTTTAACAATTTATTAAATATAACATAAAACTTGCCAATAATATAGGAAAAATTTAATGTATTTGAATACATTTAAACTATAACATTTGTATGTAAAATATATAAAATGAAAGAGAAGACACAAACCAAACACTGGGAGGAAACATTTGTGGTGAGAGAATAGTAACCCGAATATATAAAGTGTATGTGTGAGTCAGAAAGCAAAATACAAAGTGAAAAAACCACAAATAGAAAAAGGTCGAGAAGGGACATTGCACAGAAGATGAGTGTTGCCAGCACACACATGAGAAGGGTGAATGTCCGTAAGTAAGGCCAAATACATTCCTATAAAATGTGTTGCTGTGATTTTTGGTAAGATCCTGAGGGCTATGGCCTAGCCACAGTCAGAATGCTTACATATTTTCAACACTAGATATTTGATAACTAAAAATGTAAACAATACAAATGCCCACCAACAGAATCAATAAATAAGCCCAGGTATATTTATAAAAATACTGGTAAAATATTCATAAAATACTATATATCAAAACAACTAGAGCTCATTTACCACATGAAGATATTTTAAAACCTGCCATCTTGAACATGAAGAACAAGAAATTGCAGAATATATACTCTGATTTCCTTTATATAACATGTCAATACAGGGAAAATAATGAATGTGTGAGGGAATGAGTGAGATGCTTACCCACGTGAAAAGCAAGGGTGGCTAACATAAAAATTAGCATATGGAGGAGGATGTAACTCAGTGGTAAAATGCGTGCTTAGCAAGCGCAAGGTCCTGGATTCAATCCCCAGTGCCTCTGTTAAAAATAAATAAATAAATAACCCAGTTATCCACCCCCCCCCAAAAAAAAGAAGACAAAAATGTAGAGATTCTGCCTGGGTGAGAGGAGAGATGGTTAGCTGAGATGAGTGCAGGACCACACACGTGGGTCTGCGTGCTAAGGATACTCTATGCACTTAGTTTGGTGGATGAAAGATAATTTCCTAGCTTTGCCTTAAAATTTACTTATGCATTATTAATCCTCTTTTGCATGTGATATCACAGGAGGAAGCTCTTGTTATGTACATGAGAATGCTTTTTACCTGCTTTGCCTTTCAACATGCAATATTCAAGTTTTATTAAAATGTTTTTAAATTGCATTCAGGGATTGCTCACCTAAAGCACAGGCTAATATGATTCAGAAGGTCCCACTTAGGCCCTGAAAAAAATTGAAAGTTGCTTATTGACCTGAAGTCAAAGATGTAAATTCCTATAGGCTGAACAGTTTGCAGGCCACAACCTTAAATCAGGAAAAACCTTTGTGACCAGTATGGTCTCCATATAATTCTCTGCTTTGTGTTCTGAAGACTCGGTATCCCCTGGTATGCAAAAGTGGAGCTAGAATTCAATAATGGCTAGACTTTTGAAATCTGTATATCATCAGTCAGTAATGCAGATTATTCAAATATTCAATTAAAGGAAATGTTTCCTTATTTTAGACAAAGACCTTCCACTTTTCACCATTGAGTATAACGTTAGTGGTGTGTTTGTTGTAAGTGGCCCTTATTATGTTGAAATATGTTTCTTCCATACCAACTTTGATGAGAGTTTTTATCATGAATAGGTGTTGAATTTTGTCAAATGCTTTTTCTGCTTATTTTGAGATGACCATTTTAAAAAAAATTTTTGTTAATATAGTATATCATACTTACTGGTTTATGAATATTGAACCATCCTTGTATCCTTGGAATAAATCCCACTTTATCATAGGCTGTGATCCTTCTTATATATTGCTGAATTCGATTTGCTCATATTTCATTGAGGATTTTTGCATCTTTATTCTTCAGTGATATTAGCCTGTAAATTTTTTTGCAGTTTTTTTTTTTTTTTTTTTTTTTTTTTTGGTCTGGTTTTAGTATTAGGTTGCTAGTGGCCTCAGAAAATTAGTTTGGGAGTGTTCCCTCCTCTTCAGTTTTAGGGAGTAGTTTGATAACAGATTGTCTGTTTCATTCTTATCCAGTTTTGGCATGTTGTATGTTTCTAGGTATTTGTCAGTTTCTTCTAGGTAGACCGGTTTGTTAGCATATATCTGTTTGTAGTGTTCTCTTAAGATTTTTTGTATGCTTGTGGTATCAGTTGTTGTTTCTCCCCTTTCATTGCTTATTTGCTTTATTTGGGTTTTCTTTCTTTTCTTCTTGATGAACCTGGCTAAAAGTTTGTCAATTTTATTTATCTTTTCAAAAAACCAACTCTTGGTTTCATTGAGACTTTCTGTTGTTTTTTGTTGGTCTGTTTTATTTAGTTCCTCTCTAACACCAAGTAGTATTTCATTACTTCTCCTGACACTGGGCTTTGTTCTTCTAATTCCTTTAGATGATGGTTTAGGTTATTGGAGATTTTTCCTGCTTCTTGAAGTAGGCTAGTATCACTATAAACTTCCCTCTTAGAGCTACTTTTACTACATTCCATAGATTTTGCAAAGTTGTTTTCCATTTTCATTTGCCTCAAGGTGTTTTCTGATTTCCTCTTTGATTTCTTCATTGATTCATTGATTTTTAAGTAGCATGTTGTTTAGCATGTGTTTGTACTTTCCCATTTTTCTTCCTGCAATTGATTTCTGGTTTCATACTGTTGTAGTCAGAAAAGTGATGGATATAATTTCTTTCCTCTTAATTTTGGTGAGACTTCTTCTGTGGCCTTGCATATGGTCTATCCTGGAGAATGTTCCATGTGCCCTTGAAAAGAAAGAATGTATATTCTTTTGTTTTTGATGGAATGTCCTGTAGATAATTGTCAAATCTAGTTAGTCTATTGTATCATTAAAACCACTGTTGTTATATTGATTTTCTGTCTGGATGATCTGTCCATTGATGTAAGTGTAAGGAGACCATTTTTGCAAATCATTGAAATGAAAAATATTTTAGTTTGTATTGCCATTTACAATTATTGTACATTTATAATTAGAAACCATTTTATCACTACAGTGTGTTTATACTTTATATCTGTTACGTTCTGTGAATCACACATACAAAACTATGACATAGGGAATGGAAAAAATATTTTCCATGTACTTTGGCAATACAACTGATTTAACCCAAGGAACCCAGCTAATTAATGGGGATGCTGAGAGAAGAACCCAGTTAACTAGGTCTTCCTAATCAGTGTTGCAGACAGTAGTCATGGTGATACCCAGTATAAGTGGTAACTGAATACACTACATTAAAAGCTATATGGTAAGTTATTTCCCCTGATTAGAGCAAACTAATCTATTTGAAAAATTAATCAATCAACGTTCCTACTCTGAAAAAAATAATTTCTTGATTAAATCAGACCATGTAAAGAAGCAACTTCAAAGTTATGCAGCACTATTTCTTATGTTCAGATCACATTTCTTCAAGTTGGCTGCCTCTAAAACTCAACAAAATTGGAGAAAATGCAAATAGTTGTGAACAGTTGTAGCACAATCATCTAATAAAAATTTAGTGTGACTATACACCAGCACATATAGTTTTTCCCATACAAGTACTTTAGAATTATTTTGATGTGACCCACTTTAAGATATAGACCAAGAGTTGGCAAACTTACTGTAGATAACCAGACTATAAATATTTTAGGATTTTAGGCCTTACGTTATCAATCACAGCTCCTCGTATCTGCCATGTTAGTGCAAAAGCAGCCACAGACAATATGATAACAAATGACTATGACTGCTCCAATAAAACTTAATTTGAAAAATTGCTGGGGACCAGATTCACCTCATGAGCTGTAATTTGCTGGCTTCTTCTATAGCAGTTTTAGTATTAATATTGCAATTAAGTCAATATTTATATTCTTTTGACTTTTAAAGTATTTTTATAAAAATTCCATATTCATCATTAATTTGCATTAGGTATAAATCATAACAGATGTCATTTTTGTACATTTTTATATTTTGTACAATTTTTATACTTTATATACTTTTTTAATGTATAAATAGATGGTAAAAAAAGTTTCTAAAATCTTAAAAGATAGTTCCTGTTTCTTTTTTCTAATTGAAATCTAAGAAGCATCTTAATTTCTCTTCCTGAAGAAGTACCAGTAGTAATATTATAATTCTGAAATACTTTTGAAAAATCTGTAATTTCACTGATGGTGATGTTTGAATCATAAATTATTAAAAGTCAATTTTGTTACGTTAAATCTCTTTGCATATGTGTATATATAAAGTATAGAGTATCTGGAATATATATGTATGTATATATTTAGTATCTATATGTTTGCATTTTAAACTTGTTCCTCTAGACATCCTATTTCTCAAAAAATATATATTCTTAAATTTGTCAGTATTTAGAACTATTCATTAACTACTAAATAGTTTAGTTTCTTATATTTTATATATATATATATATATATATGTATATGCATGTAGCAAGTTTATCAGTGAGACATTTTTGAGAGATTTCCCACTGAATAATACTGTTACTAAGTACTGACATCATCTGTAGTTTCCATACACAAAATAATGGATAGCCTCATGTGCAAAAAACATGTATTTATATACATTTATATATATGTACCTCACTGTGTGTGTATATATATGTATATGTGTGTGTATATAAAATATGTATATTTTTTCCCTAGTAAGAAAACAATGACCGTTTTTAGCACTTGTATCATACCATCAGGGACCTGTGAAAATGAAAGCAATGAGAAACATTTAAGTTCAACAAATCCAATTCTGTGTAGTATAGCATCCCTCAGGACAGCTGTCCCCTCTTCCTGAGGGGGAGATGAAGCAGAAGATCTGTAACAGGCTGAGACTGTCCAGCTGAAAGGGAACTAGAGAAGTTTTAATACAGACTCACATTTCCCTTGTGTGGTCTGGGGGTGGGCAAAGGTGGAATGATAAGTGAGAAGGGACCTCCATGTTGGTAGCATAAAAAAGAATCTCTTAATATACGTAATTTTAATAATCTCTGAAAATGAGTGGTTGCGTTTCAGCAACTAGTCTTTCCTTTAATGAGCTTCCAATTGTGAGCTCTGTGAATGTATTATATGTGCTTATATGCAACATATGTGTCTCAGTCCAACATTACCCGATATATTTGCTGTTGGAAATAGATATATGGTACAAAATTACACTTAGAGTAAAAAATGTTCTATCAACTTTATAATTTTGAAAGACCGTGTAATGATGATGAAGAAGCAAATATCTCAACCAAGAGTGCAGTCATTAAGAGAACTAAAGAAAAGCAGGTAGGCCTTCTGTGAACATTTGATCAAGAGTTAATTCCCACTCATTCTCTCACACATTTGTTTTTTTCATTACACATACCAGCATCTAAAATTGTAATTTTTTTTTTGCCTACTTACTAACTTTGTCTCCACCAGTTAATGTTAAACTTCAGAGAACTTCCTTGTTAACTTCTGCTTACAGAGAGTACAATGAATATTTGTTGAATAAATTTTTAAAGACAGCTGATCACAGAAATGGTATGAGTCTATGTGCTCTTCAGATAAGAAAATAGAAAGTTGGGATGGTTGAAAGTAGGGCTGATACAGAAACTTCCTTAGGGGTACTTACGCTCAGTCTTTCAGCTTCCTCTAAAACATATGAATTTTAAGGATATTCCTTTTGTTTGTCTTAGGAACCACAAACATAGAATGCTACAAGAGCCATGAAGAATACTGAAATATGTTAGTTGTATGGATTGCAAGGTGTGATGGTCAATTTTATGTCTCAACTTGATTAGGCAAAGGATGCCTAGATAGCTCATAAAACATTATTTCTGAGTGTGTCTGTGAATCTGTTTCCAGAATAAATTAACATATGAATTGGTAAAGAAGATCCACCCCCTATGAAGGCAGGTGGGCCTCATCCAATACATTGAGGGCCTGAATAGAACAAAAAATGCAGAACAAGGGCAAATTTGTTCTCGTTGCTTGAAGTAGGACATCGATCTTCTCCTCTCTCAGACATTGGTGCTCCTGCGTCTCAGGCCTTTGGACTTAGATCAGGATTACACCATTGGTCCCCCAGTAATCATGCTTAGACTCAGATTTACACCATGGGCTTTCCTGGTCCTCACGCCTTTGGACTTGGACCGAATTATGCCACTAACTCCCTAGTTTTCCAGCTTGCAGACAGAAGATCATGGGACATCTTGGCCTCCAAAATCAACTAGGCCAATTTCTGTAAGAAGTCTCTTCATATATCTGTTGCATCTGTATATGAATTCTCCCGAATCTGGTTCTGTGGAGAACCTTGACTAACATACAACACTTAGGAAACTGAAGAAATAAAATATATTCACTACTTAAGACAACACAAATTTGAAATTTCAAAGTATGGTAACATAAAACAAATTTTCTTGCAGCATTTGACATGCATTGGTTTTTAAACCATGTTTTGTGTTTTACATTCTGCTTTATTCTTTAACATGGCAGTTGTGCCTGTCAGTTCTGTGAAATGAATGTAAAATTGACTGTTTTGAGTATGAGTATAGTTTTAGTTGTTTTTTAATTAGTAGACAATTTTAAGCAGTTTTAGGTTTATAAAAGAATTGAGCAAAAGTTACAAAAAAATTGCCATAAATTCTTTGTTCCCCAGCCTCTCACAACATCCCCTATAATTATCAGTTTCATTAGTGTACTTTTTTACAATTAATAAGCCAACATGGATATGTTATTTGTTTATTGAAGCCCATAGTTTATATTCGGGTTCACTTTGTGTTGTACATTCTTTGGGTTTGACAAATGTGTAATTACAGGTATCCACCATTATAGCATCATAAAAAATAATTTCACTGCCCTACAAATCCCCTGTGCTCCCCTGTTCATCACAGTCTCCCTCCTGTCAGCATCTGTCATCCCCTGACCATTTTACTGTCTTCATAACTTCTCCTTTTCCAGATGCCATATAGTTGGAATCATTCATATATAGCCTTTTCAGATTGGCTTCTTTGACCTAGAAATGTGCACTTTAGGTTTGTGTCTTTTGTAGCTTGATAGCTCCTTTTTTTTTTTTTATCACTGAATATTCCATCGTATGGATATACCACAGAATTTTTACCCATTCATTTACTGAAAGACATCTTGGTTACTTCCAAGTTTTGACAATTATGAGCTAAGCTTATGTGAATATTTGTATGCAGGTTGCGTATGGATATCTAAGTTTCCAGCTTTTTTGGGTAAATGTAGAGGAGCATGGTTATTGCACTGTATGATGAGTATGATGAGTTTTTTAAGATAGAACCAAACTGTCATCCAAAGTAGTGACTCTACCATTTTTCATTTCCACCAGCAGTGAATGAGAGCTCCTTTTGTTCAACATCATTGCCAGTATTTGCTGTTTTGGGTTTTAGCCACTACAGCAGGTGCATAGAGGTATCTCAGTGTTGTTCTAATTTGTAATTCCCTAATGATATGAAAATGACTCTTAAAAATTTGATCCTGTTTGTTTGTTTTTTCTTGCAAGGAGAATTGTTCTAAGCCTGTTTATTCTAGCCAGAAGTAGAAGTTTGTCTATAATAGTCTAAGAATGTTCTTGCCAGTTTTTGGAGCTGCTTTCAGGTTTCACAATATTTGTAAAACACCCATTCTAGCTCTTATTGTACCAGATAGATATGTAATAAGATTAACCTTTCAAATGATATAGGCTAGATTAGATTTATTTGGGGATCTTCTAAGACTTTCTGGTAATTTTATTCTTAGACAAACCTTGCAGATAATAAGCTTCACTTAATTTTTTAACCTCATGTTGAATTTGTATTAAATTACAATAATATTTTAGTTTTCTTAATTGACAACTTCAGACAGTGGTTTTATATCCTAGTAGAAGATGAGACCTCTTTAAAGGGACTGCATATCAAGTTGAGTGAGATTTTCATAACCTTAAAGTTCACATATTGTGCACTATATAATTTCCAGTGCAAAGTGTTAAAGTTGAACAGCAGTAGATTTTTTTTCTCTGTGGTAAAACTGAGAATGTATTTTGGATCAAATCTCTAAGGAAAATAGCAGTATGCTATTTTTATAACTGGTTTAGAGGAAGATAGTAGATTTGGAAAAAAAAATCATGGGGGAGCATCAAACTGTGGAAAATAAAATTTGCCCACACATGGGAATATCACTGGCTCTTAAGTTTGAGCATAAAGACACCCACTTAAAAAAATCAGACACATTAATATTTCCTTCAGGAAATATGATTTTTTGTACTTAAAATTGAATGTAAATATAAAGTAGTGAGGCTTATACGGTAAATGAAAACCATCTCCACCACCAGCACTTAAATTGGACTGTTAATGCTGTTGTCATTGTTGGTTATTAAAGTCTGATATATAAAAGATCCTAACCAGATCAGGTGCTGAGTTGACCACAGTATATTTTTGGGGTCATTTATAAGTAATACATACCTAAGGATAATACACAGACATGAAAGTATGTGCAAATTTGTTCTATTAGATACAATTGATTCTCTACCTTTGTGTTCTTATAATGTATTTTTACTGCTTCTCTGGCCTCTAATTTTTAAAGATAAAATGACAAGACAAATTAAGGTGTATTTATTGCAAATAAAGTTTGTGAAATTTAAGCATATTTTACTAAGATAGCTTTTATTTCTATTATAAGAAATACTGCTTTAAACTCATTTACTTATTTTGGGTATTTCTTATATACACTATTATGTATGATTAGGTACATATAATTAGTATGTTACTCTTAAGTAATAAATAATAGAAATAATGTCACAGGTTTTAGCCTGCTACTTTTATTCAATTCCCTTACTTTGATATTTACCTAAACTATTATGTGCAAAAGTGTGTATAAGTTACAGTTTGAATTCACAGAGAAAAGCAAATACTTGTGAAATACATAGGGAAGATTAGCAGCAGAAAGAGAGGAATGTTCTAAATCTAGAGATGTATGTTCTAATTCAGTTGTGTGGAAAATTATTTTAGTTGCCTACTCCACAGTTTGATTTCCTCTCTCCACCTCATCTGCACTGATTGTATTCATTCAGTGAAAATACAGAATTTTCCAGCCTCATTTGCGGTTAAATATGGCCATGTTACTAAATTCTGGACCATGATACGAGTATGATAGATACACTATTTCCTTGCTCCATTGGAACTCTAGCTGCCATGCTGAACCATAAAAGAAAGAGTTGTGTCTGAATGGTAGCAAGTAAAAAAAAAAGAGTCTGGGGACTGAAAGCATCGTGTTGTCACCATACCATACCTGACTCACAATATCTAAATTGTATTTATATATCAGAAAATTTTTTTAATTTAAATCCCACGTGTTTGAATTTTTTTTTCTATATTGTACAGCCAAGCAAATTGGCAGATACATAGTTTTTTAAAATGCATATGAATTTCCAGAGATTCAATTTTTATACATGTTAATTGGGAGTAGAAGTACCTACTCTACCTAACTTACAGTATTGCTGTGAAAATGAAGTGAAGGAATAAAGAAGTACTACATAATTAATAAAATAGAAAACTGTACAGCTTCCTAGCGGATCTTTGAGTAACGGGCGTTTGCCAGAGTCACTCTAGACAAGTCACAGGATACCGAGGAGTCAAGTAACTCATGTAGAATTTATGCTGAATCTGCCTCGTAACAGGTGCACATCTTTCCAATTATGTTTGTGTTTTCTATCAACGTGTATTACTGCTCTTAAATAAATAAGAAGAAATATGGAGTGAGAGATGAGAGGAAAAGTAATTTATGGAAGTGAGCATGTGTTTATCATTGAGAAGATCTGCATACGTGAAAATATTATATGCCCGCACTCTCCCCATGTGATTGTAGTGACGTTTTACAAAGAGAAAATAGTCAAGAAAATACACTTCAAAGGAGAGACAAGACGTTATTAGTGTAATCTGATTTCTTCTTAAATATGTGGGATGTTTCGAGCAATGACAGTGGAAAAGGTGGTGCTGTGCCTTTTTAGAGGATTATCTTTAATCTTGGACCTTGAAAAGAGAAACATCTTAAATGTGGGTGACGATTGAAGCTCTGAATGAAACCTGAAAACCAAGTACAGGTCTTTCAGGCTGGGAGTACCAGGTTTGAATTGAGGCTGAAATTCCACCTGTAATGAAACACGCTGTCTGGAAGTGACACAGTGTTTTAGTGACATGTAAATTTAAAAGATTTTTCAGTGTACTTTTCAGGCTCTGGTTGATGACAGTGTTTGAAATGTGTGTGGTATTACACATCAAACATATCCCTTAGCTCTCTTCATGAAGACTTGTAGGTACATACATACATACTCTCTCTAAAGTTGTTTGGGTATTTTTAAGCGACTTGGCATTAGGTTTTCAGTATAGTTTCTTCTTAGCAGTTATCTGAACCAGATGTGTTTCCTGGAGAAGCTGTGAAAGATGAAGCTCAAAATTATGTCTCAGACCTTGTTGAAGAAGCCAAGATATAGCCAGGGTACTTAGTGAAGGTTTAACCTACCTGCCTCTGTACTTGTGTACATCTGGGTAAACCGGGGCACAGGAGCAATTGGTGCTGGTGAGTATTCCACAAACATGCTTACCTGTTGAGAATAGTCTGCGGACATTTTTATCCCTCTCCACCTCCAACTGATCCAGCTATAGAAATGTGGCTTATAAAGGGCAAAGAGACTTAAATTGTTTTATGAGCAGTGGTTTGAATTTTAATACCATCATTAGACTGTGGTATGTGGCTTACTGTCACTCTAAAATGTGTGTTGTAAAAAAAGAATCAAAAGCTAATAAAAATGTTAGGCAATAACTTCATCCACAGAAGGTCAGTTGTTAAGAGTACAGCAAATTGGTTAATTGTTCTCATCAAGTATACAGGTTAACTTAAGTTTGTATTGTAAATGTGACCTTCAGAGGAAAAATATCCTGAATATCTTAACAGTAACCTCTTTTTTTTTTTTTTTTAATTGTTGTTTCAGTCCTTTACATTATCATGTGAAGAAACCAGGAAGAAATGTGTTTGATATTTTAATCAAGTGATCTGTAGGATAAAATAATTGCAAGTGCTCTGTTTAAAACACATGCCAGTGTAATGTTTACCTCACCAGGGGTTTATGTAAAACACATGAAACTCTTAAGAATGACAGGATTGAGAAGCAAGGATGAATAGAAAATCATGGTCATGGGAGTAATTAATTAACATCAAAAGATTCCTTTTCTTTATTGGAAGAAAATAATTGTAAGAACATGGATACAAAATGCACTGCATATGTTTAATGATGTCAAGGTACTGAGCTTTGGTGCACAGTGCTAATGAGATATGTTTTGTAAGCACTGCAGCAAAATTTTTTTTTTTTTAGAACGTGTAACAAGGCTGCACAGAGATATTAAAAAAAAAATGGCTATTTGAATGATGGACACTAGATCTAAATTAAATCTTTCTGTCTGTAGAAGAAATTGCTCTTTTTCGTTTTGAGATTGAGATGACAGGGCCCAGCACTGGCACTAGAATTTTCTTGTGGGGTCCGTCTTTTATTTTCACAGCTCAGATGAGCTGTTAGTTGCTCTTGTTGACAATGCCTGTGGGTTCATATGAAGCCAGCTCGTCTTACTTGAGTTAGCATCTCTCTGGCTAACCTACCGTGCCTGGGTTAATTGTTTAGAGAGGCTTAGAAGTATCACAGACGGTAATAGGAAGGAATCAAATGCTGTCTCAAAACTCTGTAGAAATTGAACATTGACTTATATCTTTCCATAAGTTCTTTTGTTGTCTGATGTTATAAAGCCAGACATACTCCAGTATATACAGGAAAATGAATGGGATCATGCTAGAAGGGAAAAAAACAAAAACAAAAAAGCCAGGCAGGTAGATAGAGGCATCTCCTTCCTATAAGCAGCGAGAAGCAATAAAAAATAGATATCTCAGAGATGGTAAATGAAATCTTAGGCCTGAGATGTAAAACTGTAGAAGTTTGACTATTACAAAATATCAGTGAAATAAGGATTTAATGAACATTTTTGAATAAATAGAAACATTTATACAAAATATAAAAATATGTTAGTATTTCGAGTTTCTATATCATTGGTTTTCAAGTGTCTTACATTTTTAGAATTGGAGTTTAATACAAAGTTATGTACATTTACATGTTCTAATTAATATATTAATGCTTTACTCCCATGTTCAAAGTCAGTATGAGAGTTTTTCTCCTTGTCCATTTTGTAGGCACTGAAACTGAAATCACAAAGTTTCAGAGAATACTGGGAAGCGAATTAGGGTCCTGCCTTTAGCCCCAGGTCATCTGTTAAATATTTTTGATTATGTAGATTTAGTCAGCTTAAATCTCTGGCCCTGTTTCTATATTTGCAAAATAAAGAGGTGTAAAGAATCTGAGATTTACTGACTGCATATAATGTCAAAAGATATTACATTCTACATTATTTAATAGGATTTTCAGTCCACATCATGAAGTAAGGTCGTAGTCTTATTTTAAATGAGAAAAAAGTTAGATTCAAAGAAGTTAACTAATTTGCCTGAACTCCAGTCTGAATTAGTATCATAGGATTTTTTATATTTCAGAATGCCCAAATATTAGAATATCTAGCTATGCCCAATTCTGACTGGCAGCTAGATAAGATTTACATTTATTATTGAGCTGGAGATCCTTTTAACTTAACCTGACATAGTATCTTAAATCCAAAGGACATTTTCCAGTAACGGGAATATCTAAATTAGATAAAAGCTAAAAGCAAAATGGCTAAAAGAGGACTGTTAAGACCACGGTGCAAATAGAATGGAGAGTAACTGAAACTCCCAGACACTGATGATACCACCTATTAAAGTTGAGCATATGTATAATCTGTTACCCAGCAATTCCATGTGCACCAAGGGACATGTGCGAGAATGTCCAAAGCAGTATTATCTGTAATTCATTCAAGATGGAATATAGATCTAAGTATAATGGCATAGCAAAAGAGCAGTTCCAGCCACAAAGAGGGAGAGGATGTTTTCAGCACAAAATCGATAAAATTCAAACAGCCATCAAAAGTAGAGTGGATTGATAAATTACACTATATTCACTCTGTAGGATATTATAGTTCAATGAAATATAATGCACTTCAGCTACATATAACAGTATGAATTGGTCTCACAAACAATATTGGACACAAGAAGTCATATATAAAGGAATCTATACAATATGATTCTACTTAAGGGACAAAATCAGGCAGTTCTGAACTCTAGTGTTAGAAGTCAGTATAGCAGTTACCTTTCGGGAATAAGGAGTGGATATCGATCTGAAGGTGAAGGAGCATGGTTTCTGGGTTCCTGGAAATGGGCTGTTTCTTGAGTGATGGTTAAACAGATGCTCACTTTATGATAATTGACTGAAATCAGTATTTATGAATCATTCATGTTTGTACACAGGTCATTATTTACAATTTTAAAAAGTCAAATAAGTAGAAATAAGTCAAAAGTAAAGGTTAAACAGTGATAGTTACTTAGTAAACCTAGGATATAGATCATCAAATATTATTACTTAGCACCAGAATTCTACCAGAATTACTTGACTCCTCGATGCCACCTGACTTGTCTACAGTAATTTTGGCAAATGCCAGTTAATCAAGGTTCCCCTCAGGCAGTGGCTCACCAAGCTTTAATTAAGTGGAACTTTTTTATTCACTTCATAAATCTAGGTTATTTTGATAGTGAATACCTGAAATACAGGTCAAAAACATATCTTCTCAGTAAGTATCGTGTTTTTACTGTAATTCCTGTATTTGAAGGAAGACCTTATTATTTTATTTTTTTGTGCCTTGAAGAGAATTAAAGTGTACGTTCCTGTGATTGCAGATCACAAAAATATTGCTCCATTTGAAAAGAAAAAAAAAAGTTTCCTGACCTCTCCTTTTTAAGTTTAGTATTGCATTCTCTGCCAGAGACTCTCATCCTCTTGTATTTCTTGCTTTGTTACCCTGTACCCTCACTCAGGTATCTTTGGCATGATACTCCTGATGTCCCTTCACATTTTTCCCTAATATTAGTTTTCTGTCTTCACTATTCTCATCTCTTCTACAATCCCTGTGCTCCATTATGCTTTTTCCCATTGCCCTTCTCCGTCACCCACCAAATTAAACCCTTGTTTCCCTCCCATTGACCTTTTAAATGTGCTAGAATCTGACCCCTGCCTACACATGCCACAGATACTATCAGTGTGCTAATTAAAAAAATGGACAAATTCTAGTTATTAAAATTTTTTACATTTCTGAAGTTGTTGTCACTGTGGATGTTCCTCGTCTTCCTTGCTGCCTTTTAGCTTGTTGGTAGCAAACTCTCACAGTTTTTCTCCTGTTTTTCTGACTGATTTTTCTTAGAACTATTTTAGACATTTATCCTCTTCTTTTTTTCAGTCATTGATGTTTCTTATTATGAATCTCTTTGTCCCTCTATGATTCACCAAGTCTCCGTAAGCAGTTTCTTCCAGGTTCATGAATCCAGTGTAACTACATGCCGATGGCATCCTTCTTAGTTTGGAGTCACCTGACACAGTGATTCGTGTAGTAGTTGACAGGTCAGAGGATCTTGGAAGCAGTGGTAGGTGAGTGTAGAAATGAGCTAAAGGTGGAGATAAATTCTGTGGACTACATCTTAGTTTCAGGGTAGAATAGGTGATTCAGTTGTATTACCAGAACTGTAAGAGAGTAGGCATATTTATCCATTGCCTTGTAGGGAAATTTTAATGTTGTTAATTCTCCAGTACTTTTGTCCTATTTGCCAATAAAATTGCAGTGTCAAGAAAATCTTCAGGCAAAGATACCTAAGTGCTGGATGTTGGGCTGGCACATATGGAAATGGAAGGGGTAGAGGAAGTTGGGATGGACCAGACTCCAGATCTGTTATAGTCCTATGTACCACATAAAGTTTACACTGTTCTGTCACTCATTCTCTAAGGTAGTGGGTATTTGAACTTTAAAAGAAGATAAAGGGAAGTTTGTTGGGTCAGTCAACATTCTCTGTTGATTGATGCAGTTGATCCCAAGTCCATAATCACTATCTTTTATCTTTCTGTTACTCATTCTGATTCTGATTAGAATTACTCATTCTAATTTCCTACTCTCAGCACATCTGCTGTCCCAGGTTGCTTGCTCAGTGGTTAACCTAGATCTTTATCCCTGGGGGATCTAAGCCCCTGATGACAATGTTTTATCCAATCATCAGTGCTAAAAGTACACATTCAAGCACACACTCATGGAATCTACTGAATTTGAAAAATACTTTTGCCAATCACATTTTGAGGGAGAAACACGTGCTCCTTTCTAATAATAAAGACCTTCCCTTGACCGGGAAGTGATTCCTTTCTTTACCTACGTATCTAGATATAAGACCCCAAAATGAGCATTAGCAGTGATAGCTTTAATTTTAGTGGACTACACATTGCACCCGGTGGTGTAAGTGGTCTGTCACATTACCAGAAACCAGGATCTCTAGATCTGCAGAACCTAAAGTTGCAGAGACAGAAAACAGAAATCCTTCAGGTGACTAGTGAGTGTAAGTGATGATGAGAGGGTCCACCCCTAATTTTATCCTTTGCTTTCAGTTATCACTAGGTCAGTTGAATCATGTGAGTATTCTCATTCACGTTCAGTAGTTTTAGGGTAGGACCTGCGACTCTGAAACTCTAATAAACCTCCAGGCAAAGCCGGTGCTGCTGGTCCCTGAACCATGCTCTGGATAACAGAGCTATGAAACATAGCTCTTCCTGCTTGTTTCTAGCAGTCTGGTCCATACTATTTGGCAAGTGGCCTAAATAATTCCAGAATGATATCCTGAAAACTTGCTTTCTGGGACCATCATAGATTTCTTTTTTATTTTTTCCAGCTCTCAGCCAGTCACCAGGACTATTTGACCCATGTCTTTTATCTCTGCCTCCAAATTTTAGTTTTGGACGTTGTCATTTCTTTGCTGGGATTTTGCCACGTCCACTAAGTTTGCTTCTTGTCTCAGAATTGTCATAATACAATCTATTTTCTATGTTGCAGATAAATCTTTCTGAATTATGGTTCTCATATTCCTGATTAATACATATTCAAAAGGACCCACTTGCCCTCTGGAAGGTGTCCAGACTTCTTTCTAGCTGACAAAACCATGTATATCTATCTAACTTCCCAGTGTCCTTATGTCTCACACCTCTACAACTGTAGTTTCCAATCACAGTTTTTATTTGCTAACTATTGATAACCAGGAAGAATTGTACTTGTGAATGAGAAGCAAATAAAATGGAATAAAAGGAATACATTTCATGAAGTTTATCTTGCTAAAACTAATAGAAAAAACTTTAAATTTATTTTCAACTCATAGTTTATATGAGATACACAAGTAAAATATATTATTCCTAATTTATAGGAAAAAAGGGGATTAATAATTAATGAACTTTAATTATTTTCCTTACTTTCATAAACTAGAAAATATGTTTAAGAAGTGAAATCATTTGCTAAAATTATATATCCAGTGAGAGATTATTTTTTAAAATCCGATGAGATTCCAAATTCATTCTCTTTCTTTTATAACTGTATGCTTCCTTATACAATACAAAAAAATGCATTGGAGTTAGGTTTTTTTTTTTTTTTTTTTTTTTTGCCTTCTCTTCTATATTGTCATATTACTGGGCAATGTCTGAGCAAGGACAAATATCAGCTATTTAAACTTTATTCTTTCTACTGTACACTGTAGCCTCAAACTCTCACCATGACCTAATTTATTACAGCCCTGATCTATTTAGTATACATACTGAATTACAAACTTTCAGGAAAAAAATTACAATAGCTTTATGTTCTATTTTTTGGTTTCCCATATTTCAACAACATGAGTTCAGTACCAGTGTACTTTCCTTAAAATTTTATTTAAGACCTGCATGTCAAAAAAAATTCTCTGAATACAGATCTTTCAAACAAGACTGGTGTTTATTCTGTCATGGAATATATGTACAATATCATGTCTATGTAAAATTCATTACCTTAAGTAAATCCCTATTTCTTTATTGGTTCTTCCTATTGGTTTCCTCTTACACTGCCCTGGATGCTCTGTTTCCTGAAGATTTCTTGGTTACTGATACTGTCTTAATTTTTCAACCTCTTCAGTGGCTGTTCTCTCTAATATCTGTTTCAGGCTTGGTATTTTCTATTGCTCTTAATGTTGCAAACTTAATTTTAATGAATTTCATTCATAATGTATGACAGGAAAGCATATATAAATGATGAAAAAGGGTTTGGGCATAATTCAGATGGCAGGTGGATACTTTTAAAAGGATATTAATCAGGAAATAAGAGAATCAAAATTATATTCTAGAAAGCTTTGTCTATATGCACGGTGGAAATAGATTGGAATGTTGCAGTAGTGGAGGAAAGATCTAAGCTTGGTGTGGGAGTTTGCTGAGCTGAATATTGGGACACACAACATTGTTCATTTCATTTAAGTCTAATTGAACCACATGTCTGTGGTACTTCATTCTGAATCAGTCACAAATCTTTCTACGCTCCCTCCTGTGTTCTTAGTCTGACTATAACTGTTTCATTCTTAACTGATTGTCATCTGTGAAATGACATCACCATTATGCCAGAGAAAACATAGTCTTTCCACATTAGACAGAAAGCAACCAATCACAGAATCTGAAGAGATTCTTATATACATTAAGGCATATTTATATATATATATATTTTTTTAAATTGAAATATAGTTGTTTTATAATGTTTTGTTAGTTTGGGGTGTACAGCGACGTGAATCAGTTATATACATATATTCTTTTCCATATATATAAATTCATATATATGAATTTAGTATCCTGCAATAAACCATAATGGAAAAGATTAAGGTATATATATATATATATATATATATATATATTCTCACACACTAAGGCATATGAGGAATGGAGGAGGGGAGCAGATGTGGATTGTTTGAGGTAGGGTTTGTGGTAAGTGGAACTAATTTCCTGAACGAGTACTCATTTTCAAGCCTTCTCTGTTGCTCCTTTTTGTACAAGAAACAGCAAAAGCTAAATATAGGCAACTCTCACTTAACATCAGTGATCCATCTTGGAAATCAGATGTTCTACTTATAAAGACAATAACTTAGGTTATGTTGTTTTTAAAGTGTGCAGTTTCAACATGTTACACTCTGCATTTCGACTCAAAATCTCTGAGTAACTTCTATGAATAACAAACTCAGATTTGTAAAAAGCCACAGAAAATCAAGTGTGCTATTGCTTTAAGGTAAGGGGATTTCTAAGTGATGTAGGCTGTTGAGAAGAAAACTACCAGAACGTAGTATTCAAACTCAGACACCAGAAAATACAACAAGAAAGGCTGGCCTCTTTCCACTAGCTTTATTAATTTAAAGCCAAACCTAACATAAGAAAAAATAATTTATTGGGAAGAAACTTGGCAGTTCACAAATTAAAGGAATCTTGAAGGCCAGACTACATGAAAACTACAAAATAAGACAGCTTTGGGGCTATTTGGGTAGTCGGATCTTGTGGAGGTTGCTTTGAAGTATTTCTTTGGATAATTCAACACAGGTTCCCTTTAGACACTCTGTTCAGTGTTCAGGTTCCTGGAAGGATGAGCCTCTTCTGTATTATGTCGTGTATTCACGCTTCTGGAGCTAGTAGGAGCACTTCCCTAAATGGACAAACACTGAAGAGATTAAAAAATACAATTAAAAACATTTTCCCTACATTCTATCCCTTGGCTGTCAAACAAATGCACGTATATATACCTGCAAATACACATAATTTGCTAAATATATAATTCTACAATCAGTGCTCATGGGGATCATAGAATGTCTCCCAATCTAGGGTACAATACAAAAGTCTTATATCAGAGGCATTTGCATGAGTTTTCTAACCTCTGGGGATGTAATCTCCGATTGACCCCAATCTCTAATTTCATCTAAATAGTGGTAGAAAGAGAAATAAAAGGAAAAAGCAAAATAGTGCATATATAATATATAATAAATGCCTAGTGTGTGTGCTTGTGTGTCTGTGTGCATGTGTGTCTAGCAAGCAAGAAAATACAGCAAGAGGCTATATTTTTTCTGTAATTGATCTTTGTGACTTCTTTGCCCAATTTATTAACTTTCTTCCTGCCTTCAAATGGACCTTCAGTAGGATGGGAAATTTTGCTGCATTGGGTGAGCCAGAATCTTCGTTTCTGAGAATTGTCAATTGACTAAGCCACCCGGTAAAATTTTGCCTGATTGCCTCATTTATGCTAGGTGGCGGTGTCTGCTTCTAGTTGAGTGCAGATATAATTGTGTTTTTCCAAAGATGTTGCCCATTAATCCTAAAATACATGAATAGAAATATTCTCATCAATCACAGCAGTTAAAAGCACTTCAGTATTTGTGCTGTAATCTGACTGTCAGTAAGAACCAAGTACATTTCAACTCCTACCTCTGCTTGTTGGTTCCTGGCCCCATCTATCATGGCTTTGTTCTGAAAAGCGCTGTATATTAAACATGTGTTTATATAAAATAACACAGAATAGTACAGCATCGTATTTTTCACTTAAGTGGTTCCCTAGCCAAATAGTCAGTGGGCCATTCTACTTTTCCTATAAGGCCAACTTCTTCTGTATAAGTCAAGTATAGAATTAGACTAATGAACCCTACAGTTGTAAGCCTGTTGGCTTATATATTTTTTTTTTCAATGAACTGTCATTGTTAAAGAACATCGTGTGGAATATCATGATGTAGTGTGAGTTTCAGAGAATTCCCAGAACTGTGATGGGAACAGAGACAGGAGGAGGCAGGAACACAAGACCATACCCATAATAAGTATATTTCTAATGAAGAGTGACTAGTGCTCTATTGACAGTGGGAGGAAATACAATCTGTACTGGGTATGAAATGAGAATCGTACAGTCAAGGAAAATGCAGGAGCAGATTAATTACAATCCTAAGATACATACTTCCTCCGTGCTCTCCCCCTTCTCATTTCAAACCTATTTTTAACCTTGAGTTCCTTATATCTAGTTAAGGCATTTGGGTAACAAATAGCTCTGCACAATACGCAGGGGTGTGCCACTGTTGTAGCAGACTCCTGTATTCTGATGGGACAGTTTTCCCATTATGACACATATGTGCCTTTGTTCTTGGGTACCTACTACCTTCTGTTTGCAGGTTCAGTCAAGATTATATCATGAATATGGTGGAAAAGAAGATGACCTTTTTATGATTATATGTTCCATGTCCCTGTAACTAGAAATTTGAATTATAACTAAGGCAGTAAAATTAAGGGTCTTCTAGTACACTTGCCAAGCAAAAGGAATTGCTCATGAGGTTTTCAGTTTAAAAGAAAATAGAAAACCAAAATTTCTAAATCTGTAGGAGTTGCGTGCCAGGGAATGTACTGTGCTGGGGATCCTAGTCTTCAGTGACATTCTCTAAGACTTATTAATATCCATGGCCAGTCAGTAATGGAACGCATACCATGAATAACCATGGCTACATGTCTCTATGGTGAACATCTGTATAAAATGTATTTAGGTTAAGTAAAAGAAGGGAGTTCCACTGGTTTCATATGGAACTTTTAACTCACCATAGACTTTACTTCAAAAATAAAAGAAATCATAGTGAAACTTAAATTGTGTTTAAGGATGTCTATTTAAATTAGAGTCTTAAAATTTAAGAAATGACCAAGAACTGTATTAGGAATCACACTGTACCTGATAACGAAATAAATTTGGGTCTAAACTTAATCGGTTTTGCTTCAACAATGACTATTTTAATTATATCTATTGTAATAGTTCAATCATTAAGTCTATAAGTGGGATTTCTTTCAAGAATATCTCCAAGTTGACAGGATTCATGACTTCATGTAAAGATAGGCTCATTGAATTCCATCAGTTTTATTGAATATTTCATATAACTGCAGTTAACCTAAATGTTGGTTGTTCCTTGTTTCAAATGATTGTAGAATTTTAAATGATTAAGTGCAGAGTAACTCTAAATTCACTCATTGGTTAATACATGTAAGTGCTCAATACATTATTAATCATTGGCATCACTGATATTCATCAGATAAGGTTGATAATATAGTGAACATAACGTTTTTGATTGTGTAACAGGAATTCTTTTGAGTTCTAATAAGAATTCTACACACAAATCTTGGCTTCCTAAATTAAGGCATCTCTGTGAGCCAGGTAACTACCTAGCAAATATATTCTGTTATATATGCATTATTCTGAGTCTGTAAGATGAATTCTAGTTCTCCGTGACAAAGCCAAATAGCATAAGTAACAATTTTCCCCCCAAATGAGAAGACTTTTTGGTGAACCAACTTTACGTGTCTTGATACCACTAAGAAGCTGGAGTAGCTTATATCTAATCCTGTATATTAATAAGAATAGACTATTTGTTTTATATCTGCTAAGTGTTCCAAAATTCAAATACTTATATCACTTTTTTGGTTTTCAAAATTTAGCATGATGTAGTAGCTGAACTGAATTGTCATTTTTATTTCTCTTGCCCAAAGAGAAATATCCAGAAAGATTTTTCTAAGACCAAGAACAAAGACAGCACTGCCTGAGTTTTCCTTTTGGAGTGTTATGGTTTCAGGTTTTTATATTCAAGTCTTTAATCCATTTTAAGTTGATTTTTGTGTACATGGTGTGAAATAGTGGTCTGGTTTCATTCAGTTGCATGTGTTTGCCCAGTTTTCCCAACACCATTTATTGAAGAAACTATACTGTCTTCATTGCATATTCATTGTTCCTTTGTCATAAATTGTCCATATGTATGTGGGTTTATTTCTGAACTCTCAAATCTGTTCCATTGATTTCTGTTTATGCTTTTGTGCCAGTACCAAAATGTTTTCATTGCTATAGCTTTATAGTATAGTTTGAAACCAGGGAGTGTGTTCTTCTTTCTGAAGATTGTACTGGCTGTTTGGGTGTCTTTTTTGGTTCCATACAGATAATTTGTTGTAGATCTTTGAAAGATGCCATTGTCATTTTGATAGTGTTCACACTGAGTCTGTGTCAACTGGGGAGTATGGATATTTTAGCAGTATTAATTCTTTCAATTCATGAGCACAGAATATTTTTTCATTTTTGTGACCACTTCAATTTCTTTTATCAGTGTCTTATAGTTTTCAGTGTACAGGTTTTTCACTTTCTTGGTTATATTTCTTAGGCACATTATTTTTTGATGCAGTTGTAAATGGGATTGTTTTTTAAATTTCCTTCCTGATAGTTTGTTATTATTGCATAGAAATGCTACAGATTTATCTATATTGATTGTTGTAGAAAATACTGTGTCAGGTTGCTCAGTGGAGTGAGTCAGTTTCCAAGCCCTCCAAGCATAATAGGTGTAACTATAAATAAAGTTACTAGAAATGCATGTGTGGTTATAACCACATTATAGATTTAGTCATTTCCTAACAGAGCTCCAGGCTGATACAGCCCAGCATGGACAGAAGGCTTGGGGCAGTACCTTCTATACTGGCTCAGGCACCAAATAGTAGGTATGGAGTGCCAGTGTCTTTGTGGCTTTTTGAGAATAGTCAGCAACTTTACTGAATTCATTTATTAGTTCTAACAGTTTTTTGATGGAGTCCTTAGAGTTTTCTATATATAACATAATATCATATGCAAATAGTGACAGTTTGACTTCTTCCTTTCTGATTTGGATGCCTTTTATTTCTTCTTGCTTATTCACTCAGGCTATGACTTCTAATATTATGTTGAATAAAAGTAGTGAAAGTGATCGTCCTTGTCTTGTTCCGGATCTTAGAGGAAGTTTTAGTTTTTTGTTAGCTGTGGGTTTGTCATGCATGGCCTTTGTTACATTAGGTGTGTTACCTCTATAGTCACTTTATTGAGAACTTTAATGTAAAAGCTGTTGATTTTTGTTAAATGCTTTTTTAGATCTCTTGAGATGATCATATGATTTTTTAATTTAATTTTCTTAATGTGGTATATCAGTTTGATTGATTTGCAGAGGTTGAACCATGCTTCCATCCCTGGAATAAATCTCACCTGATCATGGTATACGAGGCTTTAAATGTATTTGGTTGACTCAGTTTGCTTATGCTTTAGTGAGGATTTTTGCATTGATGTTTACCTGTGAAAGTGGGCTGTAATTTTCTTTTTTTGTGATGTCTTTTTCTGGTTTTGGTATCAAGGTAATGCTGGTTTCCTAAGATGTGTTTGGAAAGTTTCCCCTCTCTTCAGTTTTTTGGAGGAGCTTGAGAAAGATAGGTATTAACTCTTCTTTGAATATTTTGTAAAATTTTATACTGACATTGTCTGCTTCTTTGCTTTTATTTGTTGGTAGCTTTTTTATTACTATTTCTATCTCCTTATTAGTAATTATTCTATTCACCGTTTCTATTTCTTCATGATTCAGCCTTGGAAGATTGTATTTTTAAGAAGTTTATCCAATTCTAGTTTGTCCAATTTGTTAGTTTTTACTGACAATATTTCTTTAGATCCTGGAGGGAAAACCAAGTGTGAGTTAGCCAGATACTTATCAGGATGTTAGGTTATTCAGATTTTAGTTTCCAGGACTAAATGGGAAACGTTTGGGGGGTTGGAGCTATTACTAAGAAAACTGGAACAATTAAAGTTTTTATAACAAAAGCTTCCAATTATGTCCTGTGGACAAGTCAGACAAACACTTATAGAACCTAAAGAAATAACTATATTGCCATGAAGATAAGAATACTCAGTAAAGATTTCCAAACTCTGGATAGTTTGAAAAGGGAGAAAAAGATAAATATTGGGTTTCTGTTTATGAAAGCATAATCTGCTCAATGTTTTGATAGCTTAAACTATAGATAACTTAATAGAAAAGAGGAAGTGTTTCCATATATCCAGAAAATAGAATATTAAAACATCAGCAGTATTCCAAATAAAACTGATAGTCATTGTTTATCAGTTCCTCCAGTACTTACTATGTATGTCATTTTTGCTCTGTTTGATCTTGGTTTAGCAATCTCATGAACCACATCTGCTTCTCCATTAGAATTCTGGAAATTTTGGTTTAGTCTACTCTGTGGTCTTAAACTTACTTACAAAACGCCATCAGAAGTTCTATGCCCAAGAGTACCTGACGGGCCTAGTCATTTTCTAATGGTCTCTGAGATAGTCATTTTTTGTTAAAAACAAAAGCACTCTGCTGTAGCTGATTTGCAAGTACTTTCAGGGAAGCAGCAAAGTAAAACAAACAACTGTCTGTGGATGACAAAAGAAGAATCTAAATCACTTTGGTTGACTTACTAGTAATAAATTTCAAAAGTGACAGCTCTGGTGAGAATTCATTACAGGAATAATGTAGTCAGTAAGATAAATTTCTTGTTTCTGTGATATGCAAAGCAAACTGAAGGCAATCAGAAAAAAACATTTGGACAAAATACAAACAACAGATATCTCTGTTTTCAAAAAACAGAGAATCTAATTTCTGAAAATAGTTGAACATATTTTCATTACAAGGGAAAATATCTGATGTATAATAATCCAGAAGCATGATGTATCATGAGTATACCAAGCATATACCAAGAATATGTCACAGTTACCAAGACTGTGTCAAGATTATCAAGTCAAAAGATTCAGTAAGTCTGGAGAAGGTCCTAAACATCTGTATATTAATAAAATCCCCAATTGAAATCCATTAGAATATACTGGATTCAATTACATAAGCAAAATTGTGACCAACTTCATGTTTTAAACGCAAATGAAATTATGACTGATCACACTAAATTCTTGTCTAATATCAGGCATAGTCATACCAGGTCTCTGATAAATAGAAACATGTCATTGACAGCCAGTGCAGTGACAGATCTTTAGAAACCTCATATGATTTCTGCATTATTTATATAAGCAACATTTTACTCATACAGATTTAACCCAGGGAAGAGTAATACCCTCTTCTGATTTAACAGCAATTTCCCTATCTCATATCAAACAGACCTAATTATTTCTAGCGTTTCTCTTTTTACAAGGTGAAAGATTGAATCCTTTGTGGCATTCCTAGGACTGCATAGGAAATCTCGAAGTGCAAACGATACCATTTAGGGTTTGATTTGGGGAAGGCGAAGTATCAAAAGTTGTCAGGAGCTTTTAGCATTTGATTATATAGGACCATAAGTTAGTGAGAAACAGTACTTTAGCTACTTATTTGAACTAGTGTCAGTAAAATAATATAAAAGTAAACATAGGAGATAACATGATCTTAAAGAACCCTAGCTCTTTCAAAAGTGAGAATACTTTGCTTTCTTAAGTAATTAGTGTCATGAAAAAAATCAGCATAACACACAGAAACTATTCTGGTGAAACACAGAATCTTTGCTTCCTAAGAAGATTAATTAGAAGTAAAACCTTTTTGCAACCTCTTATTAAGAGCAGACTAATAGTACAAGAAAAAAATACTTAACAGTAAACCAAATTTTAGCTTTCCATTATGATAATATTTTTAAATAAAGATATTTTTAAAACCCTTATAAATAAATTTTAGCCAGCTATGACCGTGACAGATAAAATTTCCTTTCCAATGAGCTTTCTACAACTTTCTGTATCCAGGTTTTGTCCTACACTTCTCTTTCTCATTCTGAAAACAACCAGTCATATTACTTTAGGACAACACTGCTTTTGTTTTTCTTTAACAAAACACACACCCTGCATCTTACATTAAAAAAAGTGTTATTTTGCTCCTAGTAGAGTCTTAGTCACGTTAATGATGACTTTTAATTGCAGAAACATTTTTTCGTAGAGAAAACTAGGAAGTGGATAATTTCAGCTGTCATACACCAGCATTTTACATAGACTTGCAGAGCATGTGAATGTACATATCATGACTTTTAATGCCACGTATTTCCTTAGAAGTTCTCATAACTCTGAGAAATGGGCAAAAATGAACACATTCATTAACATACATAGAACCTAGAACCTCTCTGTAACCTGTGAAAATAAGAGTCAGAGGTATTTAAACTTAATATGATGAAGATGATGAGATATTGATGTGGGTTGCATCCTGTTCTTTGTGGGTTATAGCCTGAACTTGTAAGTCTTTGTCCTTGTGTTTCCTATTTTACATCCATCCATCTTTCTTTCTTGACTGCCTGGCTGTAGACTTGAGCCTCTAACTCCCCAGATACAAAGACAACAGCCTTACATACGTAGGGTAAACTGTTCAATAAGCTCTGATAATCATTTAAGGTCAAGTCCTATATATATATGTGTGTATATGTATAAATAAATATATATATATAAAAATATGTATAAGTAGGAATAATATATAATGAAAAAGTATACACTGAAAAAAATACGTATTTTTTCACTTAGTGCATTTTGTTTCTCTGATCAAACCCTACTGATACACATGCATAAATTTGAAGAGCAAAATCAGTGATTGGAACCAGTTTCACCATGGGAAAACTTGACCACTCTTAAAATTTGGTTTTTTGCTTGTTTGTTTTGTTTTTTGTTTTGTTTTGCTTTACTTTCTTAGAATATAGGGATTGGTAATTAACATAAAATTATCATATGATCCCTACCTAACATTTTGGCTAGATTAGTTAGTATTTGCAAGTTAAAGTGAGGAATTCAATGTTATTCCACACTGCTGGGCACGTTCCACTTACAGAAGGCTACTGTTCATGTGCTTTGTATGTGATTTTATGTTTATTAAGGTAAAGAGAGAGAAGCTTTATTCACCGTGAGAGTGACTGCCTCCTGAAACCAAGAAATCACCTCTGTGGCAGATTCATAGTAGTCCAGTATAATGTATATGAATTTGTGGCTAGTTTCCTCCTTCCTATTTTTTTTCAAAGTGCAGCGGTGATACCAGGTCACAGAATATTCTAAGCAAATGTAGGCGTCGATGACAATAGCAGTCTTCTTTTTAATGTATATTTGATTGGCATTAGAAGCCGTTCAATTCTATGTCTCTGCCTGTTCTTGTCTCATAGACACAGACTTTGCCTTTGAAGAGAAACCATAACATGTAGTTGATGGATCAAAATAGTTAAGAAAGCTCCTTATACATTGTCTGATCATTCTGCTCAAGCTCTTTTTTTTTTTTTTTTTTCCTGTGCATAAAATCACTTGTGAAACCTATCTTCAGTTTTAATGACATAGCTTTGCAGTGGGGGTTATCCTTCCCTTTGGTGAAATGTCATAGTGTTTCTCATGGCTTCATGGCTTCATGGCTTCATGGCTTCATTTCCATGGCTCCTGTAGCCTTACCTTTTATTTTCTTTTTTCCAAGTGTATGTTGGCTTCTCTGTATGTGATGTACCATGTATACAAGGTAAAGTGACTTTGTTCTCAAACATTTGGTTCCTATTCATCAATTCTACTTTTGTCTCCAAAGTCATGGATAATACTGTTAATAGCAGCTTTGTTTGTAAATAAATACCTTCAAACAATGGCAAATGTCCATCAGCAGGAGAATGTATAAATGTATTGTTTAATATTAACACAGTAAGCTACTGTTTAATCATGAAGAGGATTAAACCCAAATAAGACCTGAATTGGTAAACATCACAAATCTAAAGTCTCAAATATAATGTTGCCTGTAAAGACCATTTACAGAAAAATACACATGATTCTATTTGTATTAAAAAAATTGTCTTTGGTTAAAAAGGTATACAAACAAGAAAGCGTGTAGGATAAGAAATACTCAGGTGAAATGGAGAGTCTGAAATTAAATGTGCACACAGGGATTACAAGGGTTTGGTAGGCTTCTGTTTGAGAGTAGGCATATTAATTTTCATCTTAGTTGTAAACCACACATAAATATTACATGCATCATTTTCTGTATTTGATTTATTTCACAATAATGTTAAAATAGCATTCTATATCAAACCTCTTAATGAATAGAAATGTTATGGTTTGGTAACATCAGGAGCTGATAGGAATTTGGAAAAATGTGAGCACCTGTGCACTTTTACTATGAAAGTAAATTAGTTTATTCTGAATAATTTGAAATTTAAGTAAAAATAAAAGTGTGCAGTCACTTCCCTGACTCTTCTTTCCAATGTACTTAGAAAGATTACTCCAAACACTATTGTGTTATTTCCTGAACAACTTGTAAGGGAAACATTTCTTGGATGTACTGAAAAGTAGCAGCTAGGCTTCTGTCAGTGATCTGACTCTGTCTCTAGCTGACGTAAATTGCTATTTAGTTGATTTTTGATCAAGATTTCTACATGTCCTTTTCTTTTTCCCTTTGACCGACTTCTCTGTTTCCTGCTAAAGGCTTATACCCTATAAATAAGATCTTCCATGTATGTGACCCTACTAATCCTTCAATGGATGGTAACATATTATGGGAGTTAAGTATAATATCATCAGAGGTGCATGTGGATTTCTGACGTCCACTTGGAAAAATTCACCTTTTAAAAAGTGAATTAGAGATACCATTTTTGAAATGATGTTTGGAAATGTTAGAAACATATCAGTGTTCCATAGATGTTACCCTTTTCTATTTGCAGATGTCAGTTACTAAAGATTTACTAAATTGTTTATTATCTGTCTAAGGCAAGGTATATTATAAACAGATATATATAAAATAATATTAAAATATGAATCTTAACGATGTGTTCGTTAGGCCAGCAAACACAAGCATCTGGAAAGACAACTAACAGCGGGCTCCTCTGACATCTAGAAATATTGCTTCTGAAGTTAGCACCGCTCCCACTGCTCACGTCATGTGGTGAGAAACGTGAACTAGTCATTTCAGGTTGTATGATTCTTATCCCAGCGCACTGCTAAAATGGGAATCACTGAAAAAAATAAAAGACGGGCAAAGAAATTGGGTTTTGAAAAGAAATGTAATATATTTAATTATTCATTTCTTTTTTATAGAGTGGAGTAGAATAGAAGAATACTGAATTACTATGAACAAATGAGTGCCTAAGAAAACATTTGGAGAGTCAAAATTTAGAGAAGAATGGGGACTATTCCAGAAACTTAATGGAAAACAAATTGTTTCTCTTAAAGATGGAGAATTTATAAAGAATCTATCCACACTGATTAAAATCACTGGATAAGTGCTCGTGTCCATTTCACTTTGCTTGTGTAGACAGAACCTACAAATGGGTCGTGTCATCTGGGTGAGGGGAATTGAGTTTGACAGAAGATGGGGAATGGGGTCACTATATTAAATTGCCTCTTCAAGTGCAGTTATCTATTCACGACATAAATCCAATACAGTTCTACGATTCTTTGGTTTTATTCTGTGTAGCTCTTCTTTTCTTCATTGTCCTGTTGACAAGTATTTTATTCACTCGTACCAAAATCCCATTATGTTCAATCCTCATAGATGTGTTCATTGAAAACTGATGAATTTTCTCTGGTGGATGCCAACTGACTGGAGAAAGGTATTATTTTCTTGTGCAATATCAACTCTTATACCATGAGACTTTTTTGGCACAAGTGAAGAGTATATTGTAGTAAATAATATACGTCATGGAAAATTGATATTTTAAAATTACTTTAAAATTTATATTCAGTAGCTACTTAAAGAAACCCCTAGGGGAAAAGACAACAATTCTATGTTTTCAACTCCCTTCAGATTAAAACCAGCCCTATCCCCTAGTCCAATGACAAACACACACACAAATGAACCAAGCGAATACAGCCATTATTGTACTTACAAGGATACTGTGTTTCAATATAACCACTGCTGAATTGTAATTTCTTTTAGTAATTATTCTAATTGTAGAAACTATCACTGTGTAATAATACTGTGAGTTTTAACCCATCAGGAATGATTATTACTACATCATTTTGACTGTGGATACAAATACAGGACTTCTTAAAAGGGAAAAAGTGTGTGCTACCAGCGTCAGTTTGGTGGAAATCATACTTTGAGTGATTTATCAAGGTTACTTAAATTGCACAACTGTTACAACATTGGCACAAGGGCAACATTAAAGACAAGTGGAAAATAATATCAGGCTATTTCAAGTTATATGGAATTGCAAGTACATAAGCTATTCCCTGTGCTAGCCTTACAAAAATAATTTTATCTCAAAGCACTAAAAACAATCATGAATTTATTGAAGCTGTCAAAATATTATATTTTATTGAGACTGTTGGAGTTTTGAAAAATCCAGAAATTTCTGAAGTACTTTAAATATCATGAGAGTAGGTTGATATTAATGCTCCATCTGTGATTACTTCCTATGCCTCTACCGTTTACATGCACTTGGACTTCTGGTGTGCATTCACTGTCAACACCCAGCACCTGCTTCTCACTATTAGAGGCCTGTCCTGGCCTCCCAGAGCTCACTGTGCCCCCGAGAGCCTGAAGTGACAGGGAGTTCACTTTCCCCAGAAAAATAACCCTTGAACACTGACTGATAGGTGATGTATAAATCTTCTAGCTTCCTTGTTCTGTTTAGCACAGCTTAGGTGGGATCTATACTATTTCCAATATTCCAATGCAGAATTAAATCAGAGTTATCCCCTGTGGCACTTGCCTTGCGGTTGCAGCTTTGCTTCAGCTTTGGTAGCTTCTGAGTCTCGCCTCCCCACTCTCATAGTACCATCATGCCACCCCACTCCTGGGATGTTTCTTGCGCACTGCCACAGAAATCCTCTTTTCAGTCTTTGTTTCTGGAGACGGTGGGTTCCAGAAGTGCTTCAGGTATCAGGCTGTCAGGCTGAGGTGCTCAAGTTGTATCCCTCTCTGGCTGGATTACAGTCAGGGGCATATTGTTCATACTAAGTACATTTACTGCTGATACGCTGTAGCATTATACTATATTGCTATGTGTACAGTATGCATACACTAGTATATAGCATTATACTATACTGCCTATAGGTAGTTTAGATGGAATTCATGTTGAAGGAGGTCTTCTGGCTTGCAAAACATCTCTAACATTGGATGGATATGAGAAAATAGTACTTAAAAAGGCAAGACGTTAGTTGGTTTTTGTGAAGTTCCATTGGTGCCCTGAGTAAGGAAAAGTGAATGATCAAATCAGTTAATCACCAACTTAAGGCCTACTGAGCGTGTTGCAATGCCTCCCATGAAAACATTGAAAGGAACTTTATTATAAGGTAGCAAACCAGAGAGAAGGTTAGCAAATCACCTGTTGCCTGAGTAAGGGCTCTGTAGGCCAAGGGAGATGTTAAGAGATGCTTGGCTCTTTGCAGAGGAGGAGAGGGAATTCTGGAAAAAGTCGAGGCCAGGTGGCAGCACTTAACCCTTCAAGGTGAAACAGACATAATTACCATAACAGACTCAGATCAGATGGAAATCATAGGACATGGCCCATAGAGAAGTATAACAAAAGCCAGCTGATCACCAGGTTTTTTGTGAAGTTATGAATTGAAAGCCAAAAATATCAGTTGATACAGTTGATTTAAAACAAATGGATGATTAAAAGGCAAATAGGAGCTACTTCAACAAAAGAATACCTCTCACACATTACCATCTGTCCGAGACACTTCTGAGACCAGAGACAATTAAGTGAACAGGCTAATACCACTTGAAGCATCATGACATAAAACAAAGTATATGCAATAGTAATCTCCCTAGTTCTTATCCAGAGGGGTGTTTGGCCCTTCATCTGAGTGATGTGGGTAAGAAGTAAGCCTGGAACCCCAGGGAATTCACCAGGCATCTTCTCATGCTCCTAATTATGATTGAAGTGTGAACAGACAGTTAACAAGTCAGTGGTAACTGGGGGCTCAGGGCTGTCGGCAGCGAGGGTTAGTTTGAGGAGCCCTGAAAGTTACAGGAGTGTTGGTCCAGTGTTGAGGTAAACTACAGTGGGGGGTGGTGGTCGAGGTAGTCTTTTTACCTTTGAAAGTGCAGTGATTTGTCCGGACCAGGGTTGAAATATTTTTATGGTAGTTACAGCCTTGACGGCAACTTCAGTGGCATGGGTGGACTGCAGCTTATTACGGTGATTGACGTCTCTCGTGTTTCCTTTTTGGAATCTTGGCTAGTAGCCATTCTGAAGAATCAGTGTTAGAAACCAGTGTGACATGAGTGTATCAGAGGCTGCAGCAGATCCTCATCTTGCTTTGTCTATGCCTTCTCATATCGCTTCATCAACTTTGTGCACACTACTCTCCAGTGTGCTTTTATTGCCAACAGCCAGCCCTGAGTGCCTCTATGGGGGAGCTTCCCTGAGTCTCCTGCAGGTCTCTTTCTCTGCAAATGCAAGGCTGGCTGGAAATACCTGGGAGTTTCTGTCTGCCCATCCTCACCCTGAGGCGTTTCTCAACTAATGGCTGATTCCAGTGGGACAACTGATTTGATCTTCACTGAAGTGTATCCTGCACAAGTTGATGAGCTCAGAGAAATTCAGTATCAGAAACTCATGTGTCCATTCCTTTCCTAGGCCCACTTCCCCATCCTTTCCTAGTCCTTCCTGTAAATACTTCCTTTTAATAAACCACTTTCATAAAATCCCTCATCTCAGATTCTGCTTCTGGGGAATCCAACATATGAAAAACGCAAAGTATGTAAGCTGTTACAAATCAGCTAATTGTAATAATAATGTCCCAAGTTTTTATTAAGAAGTTAACTACAAGTTAGAGTAAGATACACTTAAAAATAGTAAGAAAGGAAGATCATAGCATGCACAAATGCGTAAGTAGACTTTCATTAAAGATTATCTACTTGCTCATGTTTTCCCAGCCCTCCCCCAACAACACTTACATAAATAATGATGAATTTTTAAAAATTTCTGACCATATTACTCAGTGAAAAACTGGTTTCTCTTGAGAGTTTCCTTTGACCTAACTAATATTTATAGACAGAAAACATCCATTTTACAAAACTGCAAATGAAGCTGGTTAAGTGTAAATTGAGGTTAAGTGATCTTTGACATGTTTTTCACAAATCTTTGAAATATGTTCATGCAGAGATTAAATATCTGGCATTCCATTATCTATTTAAAATTTTGTTACGATTTTTGATACATAAACAAACGTAAGCAGAAAATTTTAGACTATGACCATCAAGGAATTAAGAATTACCAATAGACTGTGAGTATAATTGAAACATCTCAAAGGCACGTTCCTTCATCCTCTGCTTTACCTTATCAACTTTATTGAAGAATAATTCACATAGAAAAAGTTAGGTCTATGCAAAATGTACAATTTGATGGGTTTTGAGAGTTGTATAAACCTGTGCAACCATCACCAGAATCAAGGTACAGGAGATTTCAGTCCTCCCAAGGAGTTCCCTGACGTTGCTTTATCATCCATATCTCTCAGCCCCAGCCTGTGCAACCATGTATCTGCTCCCTGTCCCTATGTTTAGTTTACCTTTTTATCTCAATGAATTATGTGGTATACAGTCTTTTGTGACTGGCTCCTTTCCTTGGGCATGATGTTGACATCCATCTGTGTTGTTGGTGTAACAGTAGTCATCCCTATTTATCACCTAGAACCATTTGCATACTTTACCCAGCTTCTTCCACAGATGATACCTTGTATGACTGTAGCAGGATATCAAAAATACGAAGTGATGTTCTTGAGGGATATTGATTTGAAGTTTTGTCTTGTTTTGTCTTATTTTGTCTTTCTTGCAGTGTCTTTGTTTCTGGTAACAATATAATGCTGATTTTGTAAAAATAATCTTCTGTCACACATTAGGTTTGTACAGCTGCCAAAACAAATAACCACAGACTTAGTGTCTTAAACACATTCTCTCTCTCTCTCTCTCACATACACACTCACACACCACATTAGGGTAGATTAGAACTCTGGAATGGGTCTCACCGGGGTAAAATTAAGGTGTGTCGACAGTGTTGTGTTTCTTATTGGAGGCTCTAGAGAAGAATCTGTCTCTTTACATTTTTCCATTTTCTAGAGACCACTCACATTCCTTGGCTTTTCCTTCTTTCTACATTTTCAAACCCTCAGCTGGGGAAAGGTTCTTTGATTTTTAAGGACCCAAGTGATTCAGATTGTGCCCACTGTAACCCATGATAATTTCTCATCTCAAGGTCCTTAATCCTATCTGCAAAGTCCCTTTTACTATGTAAGGTATCATATTCTTAGGTTCCAAGGATTAGGACTTAGACATCTTTGTATTCAGTTGATTCAATAAGTGCAGATACGTTAAGGCTCTCCCCTTGAGTAAACATCTTTTTAAGGATTCTTTTCCTATTTGTTCAAGCTTTTTGAATTGTTGACAACTGGATATTAATAATATTCTCATATTATCTCCTTATATCTGGAATCTGTGATAATAGCCATGGTGTCATTCCTGATATTTCTATTTTGTATTCTCTCTCTCCCCCGTCTTACATTTTTTATGTCTAATACATATCAGTTTTGTTAAACTTTCAAAGATCCAGCTTTTGTTTTGCTAGTTTTTTTTTCTCTTTTATCTTTTTTTCATTAATTTCTAACTAAATTTTTATTTTTACTTCCTCCTAATTAGTTTACTCTTTTTTCTTTTCAGTTTTTCATGGTGGAAATGTATGACTCTGGACTTCTTTCATACAGAACTATCAGATAATAGATTATCCTTTTGAAATATGTGTTTAAAGATATAAATTTTCCTCTAAATACTATCTAAATATTTAGCTATCTCCCTACAGTTTCCTGTTGTATTTTAATTATCATTTTGTTTGAAATATGTTTAGAATTCTCTGTAGAGTTATAGATAAATGATGGTTAGAGCAAATTAAGGGGGGATCCCATAAAATTAAAGGAAGTATAACATAGTTGTATACTTCTGTGCCACCAAGGGAGCAAAACCACTTTTATCCAACCAGTGGCTGTGATGATGGATAAATTACCTGCTTGTGATTTCTTTTTGGACCCATGTATTATTTCAGTGTGTGAGAAATAATGTCCAAATATTTGAAATTTTACCAGATTCCTTATTTTTATTATTGATTTACTACTTTTATATTAGATATCACACTATGTATAATAGCAAATATTTTACATTTTCCACATCTTTTTTTAATGACCCCAGCATGTTGTTTTTCTTGGTGAGTGTACCTTCTGCCCCTTAATAATATTTTTTATACTGTCCTATATGTGTCAGTTGGGCCTAGAAGGTTTGTAGTGTTGCTCATATCCTCTTTATTTTTCTCATGCTTTGCCTAGTTGTGCTTTTAATTGCTAAGAGAAGAGTGTTAAAATCTTCTCTTTGTACACTTATTTTTCCATTAGTTCTTTGATATTTGATATGTTGCATTTTTCTTTTTAGTAAATATAAAATAATTTATAAATTTTTTTTGATTTTTTTTGTAACCTCTGAGCTACTTAGAATGAGTAATTTAGTTTCCAGGTGAGTTTATCTTTGTTATTGAATTTTGTTTTAGTTTTATTGTGGCCAAAGAACATACTTTGTATTACATGAATATTTTAATTATATTGAAACCTGTGTTATGGCCCCAAACCATGTCTAATCTTTAAGATATATATTGCGTGGGCTTGAATATTACGTGAGTTTATTTCCTTTTGGGTAAAATTTTCTATAAATGTCTGTTAGGTTAAGTTGGTTGATAGAGTTGTTCAAATAAGTTGTTCAAATCTTATATATAGTTACTGGTTTTCTCTCTAATTCTATTAATTATTGATACTGAACATAATCAACAGAAAAAATATATTTGTTTTCCAATAAAAATACATTTCTTTAATTTTGTTAGTTTATTGTCTTTGGATAAAATATCGCCCTATGTATACATTTGAATATTTGCATAAAAATGGATAGCATAATTGATTTACAGTGCTGAGCCAGATAGCCTAAAGTTAACACTGTCTCTGCCACTTACTAGCTGTGCAGTCTTGAGAAAATTTATTTACTTTTTATTTATTAAATGGTAATTATATGGCAATTAAAGAAGTATTATGTCAAAGAGTTCCGGGGAAGAGGAGACTAGTGTTTTGCATATAGTAAGCACTGAAATAAATTTTAGCTTAATATATGACCACTTTTCTTTATAATACAGTGTCAAGTTTTATAATTTAATCATGTTTTACACAATCATACTGTCTCTTAACCTCATAATATATAGGGGATACCATTTTATACCTGTAATTCAGGTGATAAAATTGAAATACAGTAAGATTAAATGACTTGCCTAAGGTTAGGCTGTTACGGAGATAGGAGACGATTAGTAATCAGGTTCTGACTGCAGTCCATTTTAGGTGAAGGTTTTCTAAAGATAAATATCATTCTCTTTAGTTAAAAAGGATAAAATTAGTATGTTCATATGTTTTGAAAATCAACTAGATACAGATTTAGAGGCAGATAAGGATAGTCTCATACTAGGGCTCACGCTAGGTCCCTGTGAACCAGTACAGCAATGCCAATTATTAAATCACTGAAACTCATTCCCAAGCAATTGGCAGATACATTCTGTTCCAGCTCTCGGAGTGCTCTCATCTCATCAGTCTGCCCCTTGCTGAAGACCCCTGGGAAGTCCTCTAACACTTGGTACCATGGAAGATCTCCAGGGGCCTATTTCAGTGTATGGCCAACAATGGACAACATCATTTGTCTGTTCCTGTTCATTATCTATTGTTAAATACCTTGAATATCATTTAATTTACAGATGGCTATTGGAATAAGCAGATAGATACCTTTTTTTATGATATGTCAGAATTTCCTGCAGAGTAAGCTGATTCAGATGGAGGTTTTCCTCGTCATTACTGAGCAATTAACACATGCCAGACAATTTACTAGGTGTTTTAACATACATTCATGAGGAAAACGATGACTAATAGTTTTCCAGTTCCAGAAAGGGAAATTTATTAAATAGTTGTTCATTTCCTCCATTCTTAAAGATATCGATTATACTCTGCATTTCCTATATTTAGAAAGTCAACTCAGGAAATATTGGCATAGTTGTACATAAATATTCATTTACAATTGCAATGAAAAAATCAATTTCTGAGTCTATGTATGTCTATAATTAGCATCACGTTCTGCAGCAGTCAGTGCACTGTGCTTTTACACAATGTGATAGTATTGACAGTGGAATAATATGCTTGTTGTATAGCTGTGTAGGGAAAATAGTTGTTTATCCAGGTGTTGTCAATATTATAAAGATCTGGGGAGGACACTTTTTCCCTACTTATTTTTTTTCCTTTTCCTGTCACTTACACATGTGATCAGAAATATAGCTACAGTTTGAGGGGGGCATGAGATAGGAGGTAGGATAGTGTCAGTGTGTATAGGGACTAAGACAGTTGCTGCTCCATCTGAGGTTGCTGCTGCTGTCCACTGACTCTCATGGACTTCAGGCACATCTAGATGTAGAAAATGACTTTAGCTAATTGGAAGTTACATAGTTTATTATACAGGGAAGATGTCTTCATCTCTCTCATCTTTAGCCACACAGTCATTCATCAGTTGAATAGAGAAGTGTTATATTGACTTATATATATGTGTGTGTGTGTGTATATGTGTGTGTGTGTGTGTATATATATATACACACACATATATATACATATATATATATATATATATATATATCCACAAAGCAAATATGAGTTGAACATCTGAAAGTCATAGGAGAAAATACACAAATTTTCTCTTCTCTCTCTCAATCAATATTTCTCTCTCTCCATGTTTAAATACAGGTCTTTATTCTATCAGTTATGGCAATTAGGAACTGTCAATATTAGGCATCCCTGGTAACTTTACAAGTGATTTTTTAAATGTCTTTAAACCTAGAAATAAAGAAATACATAAATATAAGTAATTATAGAAAATCTCTCAGTTCTCATACCAAGGAGAACAGTATGAATTTTGAGAGGAAATTGCATATCCACACCTCAGAGGAGTGCTTACAGGCAGAACTATATTGGTGGCACATGCAGATATAACACAGGAAGAAGTGCTATTGAAATAATTCAATTTTTACTTTTATCACCTACTTCTGTTCCAAAAATAATTGTTGCATTCTATTTAGCTCTACATTTTCTTATTAACTATGAATCCAAGTTTTATTATATTTTCTTCAGTATTTTCCAGTTTGAATATGTTTTCCAAATAAATATAATTATTTTCCTCCTATTAAATTTCCTTTCCCAAGATTTATAATCTTTTTTTTAAATAATGAAAAGTATCACAATCTATCAAATGTCTTATTAGCCTTGAGATATTGTAGAATTTATTTTAAAAATAAGCTAGTAGGTTATTAACTTTAAATCTAAAATTATTTAGCCAGCCAGGAAGCAGTGCATTTTATTGCATGGAAAATACTAAATCAATTTATATTTTGGACAGTTAGATTGAAATCTTAAAATTGGAGGCTCAGGAAAAGGAATATCAGAATGGGAGAACTGAGTATACAATAGCTGAGTACATTGATGTTCTTTCCAAAATGTTCTTCGTCATTCTTTCCATCTCTCCTTTTGGAGAAGATGAGGTTCATGAGGATTAAATCAAATGGGGACCGTGACATTTAAAGATACCTGGAGCTTAAAACTCAGTGTATTTAGAAAACTTTTCATTATTCAGTTGTAGCCCTGCCTCAGATAGGTGAACTCATTTGAGCCATTTCAAGTAGGATTCTGTGCACATCGTCATCTCACAATTGCTCTGTTAAAAGTGTCTAACAGCTCCATGGCTACTGCTGACAGAGGTTGTCCTTTCATTACTGGTTTGTGAGGACCTTTTGACAGGATGTGATCTGGGCAGCTGTGACACCTCATTGATCCGTTTACAGTCTGTGTCTGGTTGTTCTGTAACAGCTATGAATTGGTTTTCTTTTCATACCTTCTAATAATCAGTCTAGGGATTTTCTGAGAAAGTTAGAGGTTTGATTAAAATCTGAATAGTGATTTTGAAGATATTGAAAACTATGTAAGAAATTGTATCAACTAAAAAATGTAGATAAACAACTCATGTTAATTTATTCATGTATTTTGCAAACATGAAATTAATAGGTTATTAGAAATGTAAAAAAATTAATATCTGCCATGAGATACAATTTATTACTTGTTTACACATAGCATTACACTTTAAAATGATGATTCTGTGTCTCAACTGCATCTTTGCAAAACAAGAATGGCAATACATCAGTACATCAGAATTATTCTTACGATGTGTTGCTTGAAAACATTTATTAAATTATTAAATATTAGCCATATTTAACATTTATTAAGTTATTAAATATAAGCATGAGCAATATAAATAGGTTGATAGAGATGGCTAGAAATATATTGTTTAGACTCTAAATGAGAACCTTTATTATTATTAAGCCTGGATATTATGCATAGCTCTTTGTTAATTAATCCTTGCAGTCCCAAATTTGTCATCAGATGAATTCTGATTTTGCTAGGTAGATTAAAAAGAATATTTGAATTTGGATATTGTGTACATCAAATTATGAAGCAAACCTTATTTTAGCACAATGAATTTTAACAGTTATAAATATTCTTGTGAATAGATTTTTCCCAAAACGTAATTATTTATATCAGTAGGGCCATTTGCAGAAAACAAATGTTTAAGAAATTCATTCTAATTATGAGAAGCATTAGATTTTATGTTACGTAGGGAATAAACCATTTTTGGGAGACAGGAGTATAGATGAAAGTAGTGTAATTCTGTAATTAATACGTTCTTGTTTATCATCATGCTGGCAGAAATCTCACTAATTTGTGACGTGATCAGAGCGTAGAATTGAATGGACTTACCTTCCAGAGCTAAGGCATTTATTCTGTGTGGTACCATGTTACAATTTGAGACTGGTGTATTTTATAATTCAGATAACCAACAATTATCTTGAAAACAACAGGAAATAAATATGATTTGGCCATGAGAATTCAAAGTAGTAAGTAATAGAACCTGAATAGTTACTTCATTCCACTGTATCCATCCAGCCTGTGACCTGAATGATTCTGCTGTTGGCTGAGGTTTATTTCTCACAGTTTCTGATTCAATATGAAACTGGTTAATGTCCTACAGGACAGTACAACTGTAACTATCAGAGTTATGTTTTCTATTGAACAGAGATCTCCAGGTTAGCACAGAACTTCACTGTGTCAGGGCACTAATCAAATAGTAAATAGCAAAGTCACATAATGTAAATTCACAGTGAATTAAATCATCTGTGGGTGAACTTGGTAAGTAACGCCCTGTTTGACTTTGAAAAGCTACCCTGTAGTCTCAGTTTTCAAGTTAGAAACATGGAGACATTTATCAAATCTCTGCTATATGTCAAGTTTCAAATACTATGCCAAGCAAAGACTGTGTCTCTGCTTTCCAAGTGTTCACAGAAAAGATGTGATGAAAGCCTCATAAATATACAGTCACAATGTATGTTATTTTCCATTTTAAAACTCTTCTAGTAGTTATGAGAGAACATAGAACTACAAGCACTGCCTCAGCCATTTAAGGATTCACAGGGTAAAAAAAACCCTTGATCAGATTTTTAAAAGAGGAAAAGGAGGCTCCAAAAAAAAGAAGAGATCATTATAGCCTGAAGAATAACCTGAGTCAAGAGTAGAAGGTCTGATGAGACAAGTCTCATTCGGTGTAACTCACAGTCTAGAAAGCCTGAAGCACTTTGTGTGCTGTTGTTACTGGTGTGAGACAAACCACGTAGACTAGCACTGAATCATGGAGCACTTATAGACTTTTCTAAGAACTTAATTTTTAGCCTGTAGGGAATGAGAAAAGAAGCAAATTAAATGGGGCAGTGACAGAATGAGGTTTGTGTTTCATAGAAAGGTCTGGACACAATTGTAGAGGATTGACAGGACGGTGAACAGACTGGAGGGCTGAAGACCAGCAGCATGCTATTATCATAATTTGCACTATGATAGTATGGCCATAAGACAGCCTCAGTTGAATTGGAGAGAATCAGAGACAGGAGACTTAAGTTTGAGAAGGAGAGAGAAAAATATAGAAAGATTCCCAAGAAACTGCCTTGGGCAACAGGATGAGTGACAGTGTTACTAAATACGATGGGAAACATATTAGGTTCAAGTGAGAAAAGTGATGATTTATGTTTTGGACAAAATGAGTTCAAGATGCCTGTAGGGTATCCAAGGGAAAATATACAGCAGACACTGGAATTTGGGGAGTGGAACCTAGGAGATGGGTGTGAAATACATGGACTCATTAACACATTAGTGATTGTTGTACAAACCGCTGGAAATACAATGTGAATGAGACAGACTTTTTGAACTTGCATCCCTGAAGCCATGAATGTGATTAAGACAGTCATCCCAAGTGTGCAGAGAAAGGAGAGATGGTGGACTGAATTTTAAGAAACTCATTTAGATAAAAGGGAAAGAATAAAGCAGCTTTTTGGATTCGGATTGCAGTAAGTATAGAACAATACATTACAACTATAATTAACTTCCAGTATCTCATCCTACTTCTCATGCATTATCCACGTAGCTGATCAATATGTAGGCAACTAATACACCACAGGCACTGTGTACACTCCATGACGTACATTATTGAGTTGTAACATTGAAAGCAAGCTAGGCAATGTATACAATCACATGGGAAGAAGCAAATCTGAGATCTCATAACTGCCCATTTAATAAATTATACACATAACGGCACTGATTCAGAAAGATCGTGAGGGCTTTGGAAACTCAGAAAAGAGGCAAGTTAGAAAGATCAGATTATCTTTCTTAGTGCCTGATTCAAGGACCCTATTTTATTAATTTTACTTAGTTTTTTTTTAACAAAGCCTTAATCTGGGATTTAAAATAAAATTATTTCCTTGTTCAAACTGTTTAGAGTTTACTGTACATGAGGCATTGCTCTTCGTGCTTAATACAATAGTAACTCATTCCATCCTCAGTGATCCTATGGAACAGGAACATGCCATCATCTTGGGAAAGGAGGTGATGTTTCCAATGATATAAGAATCATGTTTATGTTACTTTATTTTCCTGCAAAAGACATAATCGTGGTCTTGGTGATCTCTCAGTTTAGGCTTAGAACCAGATTTTCCATTAAAAGACAAGCATATGCAAGGCATGACTTTTCCTATGTGAATCTTTAGCACATAGTTGCCTGATGCAAAATAAATGCAACCAGGTGCTGATGGCTGCTAAAGATACATATAAATGTAGACCTCCTTAGCAGGGAGGCATTCAGGGTGCAGCAGGCAACCAGAAGCATGGCTCAGTCAGGGACTGAACATGTAAGGCATATCTGAACAGAACACGGTGACTAGACACATGGGAGAAAAATCAACATTTAGGGCAGTTACCTTGTGCTAAACATTCTGATAGGGGGCTTACAGAAAACTTTTACCTAAGCTTTCAAAGGGAAAGTATAACCAGCTGTAATGAACGGATGAAGAAACAGTGGATCAAACTGATTATATAACTTATTCAGTGTTATAGATGTCCTTATGGATCCATAGCTCATTCTGTTTCTACTGCACCTTTTCCCCACTGTCGAGTAGAACACATTCCATTGGTAGCAGATGTCGCTTAGACGTCCAAAGTTCATTGGTGAGAGATAGAAGAGACCTAATTTGACTTTCTTGATTAGGAAAGGGTTGTCTTAGTGATTAATCACTGTACATGCAATCAACAGGACACCTCTTTTTTTTTCTAATTGAAAGATTAAGGTATGTGTCTACAGTTTACTTAAATCACAGCTGGATGATGATTGTGATTTAGGATGAATGGATGGATGTTGGGATGGATGGACAGATAGATAGGTATCCTAAAGTGATCCATAGAAAAGAAATAGCTTCTCAGCCAGAACACATGTGTATACATACACATTTACTATATACATAAAAATATATAAGCGAGTGCAGGCATGCACACGTGTGTCAAGATGGAGACACAGGTGTATCAAGATGGAGAGAGAGGTGGAGGCAGAAATTGTTTACCTTGCCAACCACTGAAAGGAAATTTGCATTTATTTCTAATTTAGCAATAGTACAAAAGAAGGATTTAGTTGTGTGCAGATACTGCAAACATATTACTAAGGTCAGTCAGCCCTGAGGTGAGTTTCTAAGTAATTTCTGATCACGTAAGTTAATACTGCTTGTGGAAAGCTTTAGCTTTTTATTCAATTCACTTTCAAGTTATGAGCATCTGCCCAAATGACCTGGATGCCAAAACCCAGCATGTAGAGTATATACATACCATTCCAGTGGTCCTTAGAGTAGTATCAATCTTGACTTCCTTACCTGCACCACAGTATTCAAATCAGTATTCACATAGCTGTGCCATCAGTTCAGGGCTGGAGAAAAACAAGCTCCCACCCTGGTCAGGGCCAGCTGTAGTGTCAGTCAAGGTTGTTGGAAGACACTGTTCCTCCACAACACTTCTTCTTTAGGCTTCCGTCCTGATTGTCAACACCAGAGATACCATTCAGCTTAGGGAAAGAATCTCTCAGGTAGCTTCAGTTCATAAACTTCACTCATCTATACATGAGGCTCATTGTATTGAGTTTTTCTATGTAGACATTAATAAATACATACTACACATGCTGAGAGTCAATCTCAGCTTTAACAGATGAACACAAATTTTGAGCTATGGACTGAATATAAAGAAGGATCATTGAGCACAGAAGTTCAGTCTCGTTATTTCATGCACATGAAGGTAAGAATAATCCTTGAGAGAAAAGAATCTCTTGGGGAGAATTCTAAGAAAAGGATTGACTAGGTGACCTAGTAGATATTTTATCTCCAACTCCTTAGATTTTATGACAAATGTATAATTAAAATTATGTGTAATTACATAATGTACAGTATAATTCAAATTATGTATAATTACAATTACATGTATATAATTACAATTATGTGTAATTACTTAATTAAAATAGCACTCATTTCTGAGACACAAATCAATGCAACTATATCAAATACTATTTTTTTTAAAGGAAAAGGAAAATGTATCTTAAAATTTTCAAGGTTACTTTCTGTGCATTATGTTTGTTGTTAGTAATAGGAGATGAAAATTTAGTTATGTGTTTGGGAGGGGGTGTGTGATGTGTCTCAAAATGAAGAAAACTCCCTCCTTTTTTTTTTAATTAAAATGAAATGTTTTCCTTAATATATCCTAATCCTAATCGTAAATGTTTTTCTGAACATGTATGTCTCAATATTTTCATGGTATATTTATAGAGAAATATTAAAAGACAAATGCTCACTATATACCTTTATTTAAATACCATAAACAGTAGAATTATTGTTGTTTTCTGTCAGTTCCTGTGTCCGACTTCCCTCCTTCCACAAATCTGATTCACATTATCGCCATGTCTTTCATGGCTTGGTTCTATCTCAGGGGTCTGAACGAAAAAAGAAAAATGTCTCCTAATAGATGTCGCCTTTTAAGATCCTGGACCAAATGGGTGGCCTTATTGCCTGTACCTTTCTACCCAGGCCCACACAGCCAGAACAACCCACCTTATTCCCGTGGATGTGACTCTTTAAAGTTGAGCATGTGACTGTGGAATTCTGGAAGGTAAGAATGCTAAAAAAAAAAAAAAAAAAAAAAAAAAAAAAAAAGCTGCTACCCTTGTCTGAGAAATATTTTTAACCCTTCAAAAATGAGTTCATGTGTGCCACAGAAGATGTTTGTAGTTAAATTGTCTTTAATACACCCAAATGGTTTGAAATAGTTTCAGATGTAGAGTGAAGCACATAAATAAATGATTCATAAAATGGAACATTATTCAGTACGGATAATAAATTAATTACATTTACAACATGGTCTAATTACAAAACAGATGTTGAGAGGAAGAAGCCAGAGATAATAGATGTGATGTCACACAATCATTGTCACAATGTTCAAACAGGCAAAACATATTTACAGTGTAATAAATCAGGATTGTGGTTACATTGGGGCAGAAGGGAGGGAGGTAACAGTTGGGTGGTAGAATGAAATGAGATGACTTTCTGGGGTGTTGGTTATAAGACTTTTATTTTTTTACTCCAGGGGTGGTTTCAGAAATGTGTTCACTTTGTAATAATTCACTGAGCAGTGCCCTATGATGTATGAGTCCTTTAGGAAGTAGATTATATTTTAATAAGTAGTTAAAATTAAAAAAAATTAAACCCAAAAAGTAAAAGTCAAGAATCAAAGTTATATTTCTAATAGTTAACCAGTCATATCCAGGAATAAAAGGTCAAGTTCTTTTTTGGTTTCTTATTGAAGTATATAGTTGAATTGCAATATTGTGTTAGTTTGAAGTGCATAGCCTAGTGATTCAGGTTTTTTGCAGATTATATTCCATTATAGGTTATTATAAGATATTGGGTATAATTCCCTGTACTATGCAATAAATCTTGTCACCTGTCTATTTTGTGTATAGTAGTATCTGTTAATCTTAATTTGTCCCTATGCCCCCCTCTCCCCTTATATAATAACCATAAGTTATTTTTCATCTGTGAGTTTGTCTGTTATATATATATATATATGTTCATTTGTATTTTTTTTTTAATTTCACATATAACTGGTATCATACAGTATTTGTCTTTCTCTGACTTATTTTACTCAGCATGCTATTCTCTAGGTCCATCCACGTTGCTGCATATGGCAATACTTTATTCTTTTTTTTTGACTAAGTAGTATTTCAATATATGTATATATCGCATCTTCTTAAGCTAGTGATCTGTTGATGGGCACTTGGGTTGTTTTCATGCATTGGCTATTATAAATAGTGCTGCTAGGAACATTGGGGTACATGTGTCTTTTTGATTAGAATTTTCCTTTTTTTGGAATATATACTGAAGAGTGCAATTGCTGGATCATATGGTAGCTCTATTTTTAGTTTTTTCAAGGAACCTCCATACTGTTTTCCATAGTAGCGGCACCAATTTACATTTCCAACAACAGAGTATGAAGGTTCCTTTTTCTACCACACCTTATTCAGCATTTATTATTTGTAGACTATTTTGATGATGGCCATTCTGACTGGTGTGAGGTGATACCTCATTGTAGTCTTGATTTGCATTTCTCAAATAATAACCATTTTGATCTGCGTTTCTCTAATTAGTGATATTGAGTGTCTTTTCATGTGCCTTTTGACCGTCTGTATGTATTCTTTGGAAAAAAATGTCTATTTAGATCTGTATATCCGTATTTTTAGCATAAACTCTAACTGTATGAAAAACTAAATCATGCATGTGTAAAATTTGTTTTACAAGTGCTAGCATGGTTTAATGCTAAATTTGATAATCAAGTAATTTACCATATTAACAGAGTAAAGAATAAAACACTGAATACAGCAGAAATCTATTGAACACCTCTGAGCTGTTCTTAATCTTTAGGGAAGACCAGGCACCAAAACAAACAAAATCTGCATTCTTAATGCAGAGGAGACAGATAATACTAAGTCAAGCAAAAGAATAAAATTAAATATTATGTTAAATAGGAGAAAATATTTTTTAAAAATGGTAAACATGAAATATATGTGTGTAGAAGTAGGTGGATGCATTTCTCTAATAATTTGTTGAGCATATTTTCATGTGTCTATTAGCCACCTGTGTATCTTCTTTGGAAAATGTCTGTTTAGATCTTCTGATCATTTTTTGATTGATTTTTTTTAGTTGTATGAGCTGTTTGCATATTTTGGATATTAACCCCTTGTCCCTTGTATTACTCACAAATATTTTCTCCCATTCCATAGATTGTATCTTCATTTTGTTGATTGTTTCCTTTGTTGTGCAGAAGCTTTTAAGTTTGATTGGGCCCCATTTGTTTATTTTTGCTTTTATTTCATTGCCTTGGGAGACTGATCCAAGAAAATATTGCTATGATTAGAGAGTGTTTGACCTATGTTCTCTCCTAGGAGTTTATGGTGTTGTGTCTTATATTTAGGTCTTTCATTGTTTTATGCATGGCTGTCCTGTTTTCCCAGTGCCACTTGTTGAAGAAACTGCCTTTTCTCTATTGTGCACTACTGCCTCTTTTGTTGTAGAATAACTGAGCATAGGTGTGTGGGTTTGTTTCTGAGCTCTCTCTTCTGTTCCATTGATCTTTGTATCTGTTTTTGTGCCAATGCTACCTTGTTTTGATTACTGTAGCTTTGTAATGTAGTCTGAAGTCTGGAAGGGTTGTACCTCCAGCTTTGTTCTTATTTCTCAGGATTGCTTTTGCAATTCTGGGTCTTTTGTGGTTCCAAAAAAAATTAGGATTATTTGTTTTAGTTCACTGAAAAATGTCATGGGTATTTTGATAGAGTTTGCATTGAATCTGTTGATTGCTTTGGGTAATGTGGCCATTTTAACAATATTAATTCTTCCAATCCAAGAGCATGGGGTATCCTTCCAGTTTTTCGAATTGTCTTTATTTTCTTTATCAGTGTTTTATATTTTTCAGCATATTGCCCTTTTACCTCCTTTGTTAAGTTTGTTCATGAGTGTTTTTAATGGGATTTTAAATGGGATATTTTTCTCTTTCTGCTATGTCATTATTAGTGTATAGAAATGCAAATTCTTGTATCCTGAAACCTTGCTGAAATCATTTATTATTAGTTCCAATAGTTTTTGTGTGGAGACTTTAGGATTCTCTTTATAGACTATTATGCCTTCTGCAGACAGTGACAGTTTTAGACCCACATACCCTATATTCTATTGGCTATATCTTTGGTTTTCTCACAGAATAATTTAAAAAATACAAAAAAGGAAACAATGCAACCGAATCTTCCTCCAGTCATTCTACCATCAGTGAGTGAAAGTCAACTGCATTCAGTCAGTTGCTCAAGGCAGAAATGTGTTCATGAGCTTTAATACTCCCTTTTGTTTAGGTTTGATTTTTAAAAAGAGGTATAAAGTAAGAAGAAAAATGCATTTAAAGCAAATTTGAGATGAAAACAGATCCTGATGATGTTTCTTTAGGGGATATTAACAGCTCAGCTGGGTAGAAACATGACATGTGAAACAATATCCAGAATAACAAACCTTTACTTCTTTTCTAAAGACGTATTTCCAAAAAGGGTGTTCCCTGTCTGTGTGACCATAGAGATACCTTCTCTTTCTTCTCGTGGTTACAAAACATCTGGTTGGATGGGTAGTCCTGAGAAAAAACATCTGCAGTACTATCTTGGCTTCCAAAATATTCTTCACAGCTTAGCTTAGCATCATTGTGTTCCATGATCTTGTTGCTGTGGAGGCCAGTTATGAAGCACCGATGCATATATTACTGTATGTATATACACACACCTCATCTATTCTACTTGATACAAAATTTCCTATTTTATTTGAATATCTCAAAACCACAGTCACCACATCAAGTAATATTTTTCACATCTCTCCTAATCTGGAGACGTAGTCAGTGCAGTTTTGCTTAAGGATATAAGAAGGTCATTCACCATGTAGGGGTGTTCCCTGGTTTCTTCTTACCGTCCTTAAACGTGTACTTCCAACATCAAATGCGTCAAGTTTCTAGATCTGGTATACAGAATATACATTGAATTTTTCCTTCTCCCTTTTACCTCCATCCTAGTGAAATTTACTATCTCTAACACAGACTGTGTCCCCTTAACTAATGTTCTGCTTTTACAGTCTTCCACATAGTTGCCATTCTCCACAAATACTCTCTTTAAGGAGAACATTATTTTGAAAATGTAAATTGGACCATGTTTATTTTTGAGGAAATTTTTATAGGTAATTTATAATTGACTTTGGGAAAAAATGCAGGCCTCAGCTCAAATCTTAGTTTGAAAAACAGTTGTTCTGATCTAAACTAGCACAATATCTATTCATTGTCCTAGCATTGTTTTTCTTTGTTTCACAGTACTGTAGATTTATTTTAATATATGTAGCAGTTTGACATTTACTTGCACAATCATTTTAAGTATTTTTTCAATCACTTTATTCTCTGTATCTTGAAATATCTGTCACATAGTAGATGTAAATAAATTGGAGAATGGGACATAAATTTGTGAACAATGCAGGTAACAAAACTTAGTTTTAATAACTTCCCTTCAAATGGAAAAGCACAATATTTTCTTATTGTGATGGATATACCTAAGGTAACACATTAAATGAGTCACACCTTTGTTTGGCAGCCTCTCCTTAATTGCAGGCTGATTGAAGACAGGACCCGCGTCTTGCGTCGACCAATAAAATATGATAACGGTGATGATGGGGTGTGAGTACCTTCATTAGATTACATGATATGACAGAGGCAATAGGATGTTGTTCCCAAGATTTGGATCCATTATATTAAGTTCTTTTTTTTAGCAGACTGGAGAGAAAGACTATTTACCTTGCCTTATAAAGGGAAATAAATGGATATGTTGTGGACTACTTATGGAGAGGGCCAACTGGCAGGTAACTGCACTAAGGACCTGAGGGCTATCTACATTTGACAGACAATAAGAAGTTGGACTCAGTCATAAAGCCAAAGGGTGATGAATTCTGCCAGCAGAATGAGCTTTGAAGTTTACCTTCCCCAGAGCCTCTCAAGAACCCAACCCCGTCAACACTTTGGTCGCAACCTTGAAATACCCTGAGCAGGGGACCTACCTTAAATATGAATAGATTCCTGATCAGGGAAATTATGAGACAATTACTGTGGGTTGATCTAAGCCACTAAACTTTTTTGTTACATAGCAGTATAAATCTATCATACTTACATATGTCTAAAAACACATTTTCTCATTATTTATTCTGAGTATTTCTGTGAAACTGTTTTTGGATGAGATAAACGTTTACTCCAATCAATTAAAGATTGGAATAGAATAAAAAGGCTGACCTTCACCTGAGTAAGGAGGTTTCTGAAGTTAATTCTCTAACCTGCATGGATTTAAGGATGCTGATGGCTCTATTTCCAGTAGAAAAGAGAGAACTGATAGTCTGTGATGTGATCTGGCAGTAGAGATAGATGAAGTATTACCACTGGATACTCTTAATAAAACTCTTACAAGAAACAAGAAGATGGGTGACTGTGTATGATATTTTTGACAAACACACAAGTAATGAGATTGTCTTCTTGTTGCTAATGTCACTGAGCAAAGTGATAAAAGGATGAGCTCAGGGATTCAAATTCTCATTCCAAGTTCTGTATTAAAAGACCTGAAGGTGTCTGTGTATGACTGAAGGAGACCCTTATCTCTTATAGCAGCAGGGCTGAGCTTGCTGAAAATCAAACTCATAATCTTATCCCCAACTGCCTGGTATGCAATGCAGTTTGAATTCCCAGCTTCTCAGGGTATCTGTTATTAAACTGAGTACATTGATTGGTAAGGAATGGAGTCTTTAAAGCTGGAATGGGTACATGTGGGAAGACCTTGATGAAGCTGGTGACATTGAGCCCCTAATTCTGATGAGTCTTTCTTGACGCTGGAAGCAGCTTGCACTTCTGCTGGAATTGGCCTCTCCACTCCTTCTGAGGGTATTAGCCCTGCATTGACTGAGCAACCTGTAATGGCCTCCTGTAAGGTATTACTACACAAGACAATGCTGATCTCCTCAGCACCCACCCCACCACCCTTTTTTGCTTCTAGACTAGACTCACATCCCAGCAGGCCCTTGAAGGCGAGATACAAAGTGTGATCCAGGAGAGGAGATATTCTGCACTTCAAAAGTGCTACTTGAGTTTTCTGATTTAGCCAGAAGAAAATCCAGGGAACGTGTGTAGGGATGGCTTTTAAGAATGTGAGATAATGTTGGAAGGAACGTGAAATTGAGTTAGACCAGATTTATTGATGGGCTCACTACGCAGAGTCTTTGTTAAAGTTGCAGCTCAGGGAGGTAGAAAGAGCTCCTTTTTATGATTTGTTGGCTAAAACATGGATCAAAAGGTGGCTCACAGTTAGTTGGAAATGCCAGACTTGCCCTGTTTTAATGTAGAGGGAAGAATTCAAAAGCTTAGGGAGACTGCAATTTTAGGGTAGAATTGAGATTTACTCCTCCATCCTTGGAGAGTCGCACTAATAAACTGCCCTCCAACAGTGTGAGAAGTCACTTTATGAGGGAAGCCCCATCATCCTTGAAGAGCTCAGCTCTCTCTCTCTTGTCTGTAATCCAGGCTTTACAGCGGGGCCTGGAGTCACTGAATCAGGAAAATGAAATGCAGTGGGAGTAATTACATCTTGGGGTGGCAGGGGCCAAGTGGCAGCACTCAGCTTCTAAAGACAAGGTGGGCGTAGTTACACTACTGACAGCAGAGCCAAAGCAAAGAGCAGAAGAGTCTGACTGGCATAGACCTATGAACTGGTTGATCATGGTGTTCCTAGAGGTGAAACAGATTAGAAGCCTATTAAATTCTTAACCGCATCTATGTAAGTAGAAATTTCTACATTAAGTAAACAAAAGTCTAACCCTGAATCAGAAAAAAGAGAGTCAAGATCCCTCAAGCAACTCTCAGATTTGAGTCACTTTACATACCTAGGTTCCCTTGAATGAAGGAGAGGCCATTTCCCCTTGAGGAAAGGCCTTAATACTCTGCCAAAAATGTATAGAGTTAATCTCTGTCCTAGCCTTCCTCAAAGAAATTTATGGCCCTTCACTAGGGTAACTGTGCATTGGAGGAAAGGAAATAATCAGAATCTTGGAGGACTACTGGACACTAACTCTGAGCTGTTACTAATTCCAGGAAACCCAAAATACCCTGGTGGTCCGGTCAGAGTAGGGATTGTGGAAGTCAGGTGACCATTGGAGTTTTAGCTCAGATCTGTCTCACAGCGGGCCCAGTGGCTCCCTGAACCCATCTTGTGGATATTTCCCCAGTTCTGGAAGGCATGTTTGAAATAGACATACTGAGTAGCTGGCCAAATCCTCATGTAGGTTTCCAGATCCGTAGAGTGAGGGCCATTATCATGGGAAAGGCCAAGTGGAAGCCCCTAGACCTTCTTCTACCTAGGAAAGTGTGAACTAACAGCAACGTCCCATTCCTGGAAGGACTGCTGATGCTTGTGTCACTGTCAGGGACTTGAAGGATGTAAAGGTGGTGGTTGCCACCACATCCCCATTCAGTTCAGCTGTTTGGCTTGTGCAGAAGACAGACAGTTCTTGGAGGGCTGCAGTGGATTATCATAAGCTTAAGCAGGTGGTGACTTGCAGCTTCTGTACCCACGTGGTTTTGTTGCTTGAGCTAATTAACGCATCCCTTAATATTGTGATCGTAGATATAAATAATAAAGATGGCTGTGATTTGGTGGACACAACTTCCACACCATGCCGTAATTTTACCTAGGCTTCAGGATAGCATGTTATGGGAAGTGTTTTCTTTTTGCAACCGAACTAGGGCAATATTTTAGAGAGCATTCTGCCTCAATATTATGGACGATTTTTAAAATATATTTCCTACTTTGTGCTTATGGTAGAATTACTTCCACCTTATAAAAATAGATTGATACGGTTCTCCACCTAAGGGATTGAGGTAAAAGAGTCTTTGCGACAGACCTTAAAATAGTGCTCCACGTATGTGGCCCTCGTATTTGTTTCACATTGGTTACGGTTACAAACGCTACATTCTTTTACAGTGTTCTGTTCTGCTGCTTTTGTCCTTAGGCCTGGAATAGTTCCTGACGTTACAGTTTATGTAGTGTTCTGTTTACTTCACACTGAGATTTTTTTTTAATTATCTGCTTTTGTTATCACCACTTCCATAAAATGACTGATTAAAATTTGTTATTGCTGTAAGTAGTAGTAGTATCTGGAATAATCTAGCATACTTCAAAAGAAAAGTGCAGACAGTGATCACCAAACATAGGTTGTCGGTTTCCTATTGATTACTCATAAAACATGGAAGAAAGATAATAACTAAAGTGCTCTTCTAGTATTTCAGTCCATGTAGGCACACCTGAAACAGTCTCTTGCTGCAGCGTTTGGAAATAACAGTCATGTGCTTCTGTACTTGAATAGGGTAAATTCATTTACAGAAGAACTTTTTCAATTTTAATATATTTAAATTGATTTACCTTAAACACTTATCCACATCCATTCCTTTACCACTCTTGCACCCTCAACAAGAAAAATACCCGTAAAAGATTACAGGTATTTTGAAGAGGATAATTAGTCCTTTTTTTTTTTTTTAACTATTATCATAATCCTATTTGCTATATGAGTGTTATTTAATTTATTAATTTCTTCTCACTGTTTCATTACTAAAGCAATTCACACGACTCACTTCATACCACCTTTATTTCAAGTAAATGCCATTATTCTGCACATCTCCTACCAACTTTCTGTTAAGGTCCAAATTTTAATTCAACTTAGATACTTCTATTAAAAAGCACTTGGAGGGGAGGGTATAGCTCAAGTGGTAGAGTGCATGCTTAGCATGCACAAGGTCCTGGGTTCAATCCTCAGTACCTCCTCCAAATATAAATAAATAAACCCAATTACCTTCCCCCCATAAAGAAAAAAGAGAAAAAAAAATCATTAAAAACACTTAAAAAAAAAAACACTTGGAAAATTAAGGCATGGAGGGTTGGTTATAAGTGGTACATATAGCATTAGCTGTATATTAAAAATAAATTTTCTGATAGTGAATGTTATTGTTTCATTACAATTAATATATAAGAATCAGTTACATTCTGCAATGATGTAAAATACTGTTTATTACTGCAGAGTAACATAAAAGTGCGTTATCCTTCTTGCTTCAAACTGACTCTGTAAGCATTCTAAAAGATGCATTGTGTTCATTGGCAAGCAAAATAAGTGTCCTTGAAGTCCTATATCCTTCACTGTAGTTCAACTCACTTGACACGTTGGTAACATATCAGATACTTAAATGGAAACATAAGTACCAAGTATTTAAAGCAACTCTATAATAGATTCATTGAGTACGTATAAAACACCAAGTTCATGAAGTAGAAAATAAACACGTACTTCAAGGAGAGGAAGGAGAATATCTGAAACACAAGGTATCTGCCAAGTAATCTGGATTTTGCAGGCAGTTGTCAAATATGATTAATTGTGAGTTCAGGGGACAGCCAGTACACAGCGGCCTTTGTTGGATACAGAAATTTTCTGTGCCCTTCACTAATAGCTAGGGTGAACATGCTTACGTATTTGACTTCTCCTGCATTGCATATAGATTAGAACCTCATGCACAGAGACACAGTGGGTTTAGTTATCTTTCCCATGGGAAAGGAAAACAGTAGGACTTGGGTCAGGGGTTTGGAAACAACTATTTACATCTCCAGTGATATCAAAATTATTTCTGAAGAGAGATAATTCCACATTGATTTAATAGTTTAAAAGAATATGCACCATGAGGGACTTTTTTTTTTTTTTTCCTAGACAAACTGCACTAAAGCAAGCTACAATGAGATGGAGTTCAAATGCTAAAAGAATTGGAAAACTTATATTGGAGGAAAACCTCAGAGTCTCTTAAGTGTAAAGCATAAAGCATGCCCTTGATACAAATACTGTTTCTGCTTCATTGTAGGTTAGTGTATATTCCTGGATATTCTCTAAGATTTTAGGCACAATTCTAGAGCATCTATCTGCCTTAACACTCTCCTACAATATTTGAAAACTATTCCTTTACTTATTAAAAATATTTTTTAAATTATGTCTATGAAACACTACTGGGAAGTCTATAGGTATATGTGTTCATACTTCTATCTTAATTGAAAAAGGAGGGAGACTGTTTCTGTGCGTAGATAGCAACTCTGTTGCTGATGTGCACATGGGCTTTGCATTCCAGCTGTTCCCTGTTCTCTCTGTGATTTGGGACAAGTACAGTATTTTGAGAAAAATGGGAAGTCTTGGATTAGCCAGTCTTGGGTGTTCATTCTGGTGTTGCTACTTACACACTATGTGACTTTGCTTTGTGGCTTAGTATCTGTGAGCTTCACTTTATACCTTTGTTATTTACATGTGGGATTTTTGAGGACTGAATTACACATCAGTTTGTTAAAAAAATAGTATATGTAAAATATCTATTTTAATAGTCACTAAACTTATGTTTAAAACGTATTTGAAATGCAGGAGATGGTTATACCAAACTGCAAAGCTGGTTTTCAGGACTATATACAAAACCTGCCTCCAGAGCCCGAGAAACATCTGCCCAAGAAGTAGGTGATCTAACTTAGAGCTGGGAGGAAAAGGCATCATGTAAAGATTTTTATGAGACTTCAGATTTGTTGCTGTTGTGGTGGTTTTGTGTCTAAAGGAAGGACTGAAGTCAATTTTGCCTGCTTGGAATCAACAGGGAAGATCACAGAGTCATGTTGGAGGACATTTTCCTTTCCCATCAAAAGAAATTGTTTCTGTGTTAAAGTTAGATCTGAACCACCCTCTCTCCTTCATTCACCTCTGTCTGTTCATAAAACTACTCCTGCCCTCATTTCTCTGCCTCATCTTTCTCCCCAGGAATTTCTGAAAGAGATTTCTCTTGGTGAAGTTGTGAGCGAATAGGGCAACCATTTACTTAGGTTCAAGTAGCCGTGGTCCCAGGACAATCCCTGTATGTCTCCTGGGTTTCCCTGCATTCCTGCAGGTAGTGCTGCAGATAAGACGAGGTAGATCACAGAGAATCCGTGTTTCATCTGAAGCAGAATTTAAGAGAAAATTGGTTTGTCATGGTAAATGACTGTTAGCAAGAAACTAAGAGGATTGTGTTGTGCTTATCCAGTTTTTCAGACTTCCTCTGATACATATTCTTCCAAAGTTATTAGACAGTATTCAGCAACCACATTTCTCTTATAAACATTTCTTTGTAAACACCAAGCTATCTTCAGTTTGCTCTGAATCACTATTGTCCTACCTGGAGTCTAAATACTCTGCCAATGAACACAATTATAACCTAAATATTTTAGAATACAGTGAATTATAATGGCCTCTGTCCCAATACCAGGGTGAATGTTCCATCCCATTCACACTGTAGTTTGACAACCTCCTGAAGCACTTGTTGACAAAACAGCACATATGAAAGGAAGCTTACCCTTTCTTTAGACCTGTGGTACAGTCAAAAGAACACAACTGTTTAACAAAGGGAGAATTAAAGTTTGAACAGCAGTGCTCTGTCTGGGGGGAATTCTAGTATTGCCTGTGAAGGCTATTCAGGGAGACAGCTACGGAAACACAGCAAGTCGACTGAAGTTTGTAAATTAATTTAGCAATTGCTATGACAAAGCTACAGGCATAGAGCTAGCTAATAAAATGTGTCAATCATGTAGCCTTTAAATAAAGGTGGAAGAGAACAGCTTTTGTAGACTTTAATGGTGCTGCGATATTTAATCTTACCTTCCAGACATGACCTTGTATAATAAATCCCAGGTTGTTTTCTGGGAAAGGAGAACTTATTACAACTACACAGCTGTCAAATTTCCAATTTTTTTCTTTCTCTTTTACTTTTATGGTGGATGTTTTCTGGATTTTTAAATTAAGTTATTAAGTTAGTGAAACCATTAGAGTTTATGGAGAGATGGAACTACATGTTAAGCAGAAGATATGAACACAGTCTTAAATTTTTCACAAGCTGTTTTAAATACAGGCTTCCTCTGGAAAAAATAGATATCCACTTAGGAATATGAATAGCTATAAATTTTAAAATGTTTTAAATTTCCCAGGATATTGATGTACCAATTTAACATAACAAATATAAATACATGTTTCATTTTCACTTCAATAAAATCTATAGAAGTGATAATTAAGCTATGGCCTGTTATTTTCTTTCAATCTAAATTAAGCTTTTGTATTTCCTACAATAAATATTATAACACAGAAGATAAATATGGCTGCCACCTGCAAATGATTAAACTTTAAAATAAAGTTCTATCATAAGCATGTACATACACACACATAAACACCTATGTGTATATACCAGAGACACACACCTTAAGAATAATCTTGGAAAATTTAGGTTAGTAAAGAGAAGTCATTGACTTACAGAGATTGTTTTAATTTTTATACCAGAGTATAGATCATATCCTTTAGAAACAGTTTTATGTTTCAACTTTGGATCTCAGAATTTCAGAGTTGGAAAAGTAAGCGTCTTTAATGCCTTTTTAAGTAAAGGTATTTAATCCCATTACCTACCTAGTGCCTCAGTTGTCTGTGTCATATTCACATTAGAGATCAACCTGCTTTTCATGTCCCCTGGTGTATCCCAAGGCCACTTGGTCCTTCTTTGTACAGTTCAGAGTGTTGGAGAGTTTTCCCTTGATGTACGCCGCCTCCTGTATGTTTTTTCTGTCCGTTAAATTGTTACCTGGTCAGAGCTGCTGTCCAATGTCCATCTTCCTTATTATAGATATTAAGCTAAAGACAGTTAAGATATTCTGAGTTAACAGAGCTGGAAAGCAAGCCTACTAGTCAAGTCCCTGCTGCGTTGTCAGCCATGTGCCACTTTAATAACTGTGAAACTGAAAATTGCAGTGGCCGTGTACCTCTCTGGTTTGTTGGATTGCGATGTATATATACACACATATATACATATGTCTCTCTGTGGCATATGTGTGTATACAGATGCCTATATACTGCACATTATATGTATTAATCCTCCATCAATATTTCTTTTTTATTTAGTTTTATTTAGTTTTAAGGATGTGGCTGTCTTAAGAGAATATGTAAGTGATAATAAGCCGAGGAAGGAGTTTTTATTTCCTAATGTCTAATGGCCTTAAAACTCTCATGAGTGTTGCCTTTTTGCACTATCTTTTACATACTTACACATGTAACTTTTTATCTTTTACATACTTACACATGTAACTGTGTATAGCTGAAGACTGCCAACTTAAGATATCATTCACCTTGAACGGAAAATGTGCACTCTCATTCCCCTTTTACTTTCTTATGTTTTATTATTGGTCTGCTGAGATTCATGGTCTAGTCATACCCTTCCTGTGAATGCCCACCATACTCACCAACAGGTGAAATAGAGACGACACACGAACATTGCCCACCTCTCCCTCTCCCTCTCTTTCTCTCTCTCTCTCTGGGAGAGCCGAGCCAGAACAGTGTTGTAGTTGAACTCTTGACCTCTAAAGCCAAACTGTGCCTGCATTTAAATCCTGCTAAGTAGGATCTATTATTTTGAACCTCACCATGCTTCAGTTTCCGCAACTGTATAGAAGAGCGATGATACTGGCCCCTAATGCAGGGTCGTTAACGGAGCGCAGTATGCTGATACAGGAAAATGGCACTCAAACTCATGTCTGGCACATAGTAATCTCTCGGTAAATGTTAGGCTGTATCCACCTTTAATTCATCTTATATTGATATTTTACTTTATGGTTTTTCAAAGCATTTCCTCAAATACCACCACTTGTGATATAGGCAAACACGAGTTATTTTCCCTACTTAAAATATGATGAAATATTACTTTGTGAAGGATGTGTTCTATTCCCTCTGCAAAACGAAGAAGACAGAGAGTGATTGGAGACAGCTGCACCAGGGAAAGGCATTGCCGTTTCATATCTGAGAAGAAGCAGGGATGTGCCAGCGCCAAATAAAGAGAACATATCTGCTTTTTAAAAGCAATGATAGAGTAAAGGAAATCTCCCTGAGACCCACATCCAGAAAACTGGACAAAATCTTAACATATCCAGTATGTAGAATGTCAAGTAATGAAACAGCATAGTGGAGGGGAAAGGAGGGGCTCGGAAGCCACGTTGCCTGCATGTATGCTGGTTATACTGGCTCCTCTTTAGACAGGATATCTTGATTTTTTTTTTTCTGTACTGTACTTCTTTTATCTATATGGGGAAATTAATAATGGAACTTCTATGATAATTAGTTAACATTTGTAAAGTGCCTGGAACAGTGGCTAGCATATTGTAAATGTTATTTTTATTTTGGCTAAGTAACTATATTAAAGAGGAAACTGGTAAAAAAAAAAAAAAAGGTGTTGGGATTTATTTTCAATTTATTGTTTAAGCCAATAAATATGGACTTCTAGACAGTTAAGAAGTTTTGGGACAGACAGAAATTCTCAGTCATTAGTGTAAATGTAAGTCGTGTACCGTATTAGACGATACAGATTCCCACACTCCACAAATACTTTAATTCAAAGGAAAGTGGTCTGATTCAGGGATTTGCAAATTAAAAGATCCCTGAATCTGATGACATTTTGGGAAGGCGAGCTGTGAGACAGTGTGAAGGAGTTATACAAGCTAGGTCCCTGTTACTATTTCTGCAGTCTCCTCTCCTTCCCCTCAACTGGGATTTCTTTTTCCAAAAGAGAAGTGGAAAATTGGAACTTCCTGGCTATTGCAGAAAACGTCTTATCTCCCTTCTCTCTCTTCAGGTGTGGGTTTAGCAGATGGGAATTCTGGCTGTAAATAAAAATTGTGAAATACTTAAGAGGGAGGGAGGGAGGGACAATGGAAGGACTCCCTCTTCCACTCCACCGGAGAAACGTGACTGTGACCTCGCCCAAGTTACAGTTGAGGTGGAGGTGACTCCACACAAGATACGGAGCAAAAGGAAGTACATTTGGACACTCTGCTGTAAGAACCAGAAACCCTTAATCATTAGCAACACAGGCTTCCCCACGCTGGGCTGAGCCGCAAACATCACCATGTCTTTGAAAAAGAATCGCAGACTCTGAGTAGGGAAAAACTGTTTTTAGGTCTGTAGCACGTCCAGCCAAGCAAATCTGTAAAATCTCAGAGGAAATATACTTGCTTCTTGGATAGCACTTCTGGACTTATTTGAAACATAGGGCAAACATGTGGCACAGATTTAGTTTAAGAGTTTTTGTTGACCATGAATATTTTTAAATAAATCTTTAACTGCACATGGTCTTCGGAAACTTTTGTCTCCAAAATATACCCACCTCCTCAATATGCAGAAACTGATATTAAGTGCTTTTTATGATTCGTTCAGTTCTCATAGACTTGTTGTTGCGGGACCCCTACTAAGTTTGTTTATTTGTCACTTCTTCAGGGAACTGTCATTTCCCCAAATAGCTAGTGTCCTAGGGACTTGCTTTAATGAATCTAATGAATTTGTAGTCAGTACAGTTTATCACATGCAAGTTATCAAGGCCCTATGTTTATATATAAACCACGGTTCTTCCCGAATAAGCTCTTCCTCATTGCAAAGAAGGGGGTGGAGAGAGATTTAATTCATTTTATTTTTTAGAGCTCTGTTTCTCTCTGCTGGTTCTCTCTCCTTTTCTTCAGAACCTTTCATTGATCTCCACACACATGTATAATTTCTGCCTGGCAAAATCCTACTCATCCCTTAATGCCATCTCAGTTGCCATATATTTATTCTTGAACACTCCCCTCACTGATCCAAGGGTCCTCTTTCCCATTTTGGAACACAGTTCAGCAGCTATTTTCATTAATCATTATCTGCTAGAAATATATAATTATGTGTATTCTCTTATTCATTCTTCTGTGTTTTTTCTGTATAATTACTTGTTATTACTTCCTTTTCACCCCAAGTTTTGTCTGTGTGCACACATAAGCAATAAGTGCATGTTTATTAAAGTGCTTTTTATTTAAATTCAGACGTCTTGATATTTTATCTGTAGTCACTTCAATTGTGCCCTCTAAAAGCAAAATATATTCTTATACTTTAAAATAAACTATAAATACATATAGAGATGTAAGATATATAATTAATCACATGGAAAGTTAAATTAAAAAAATTTATGTTAAAAAAAAATCATCCTGGACATCAATGAACAGTGTGTTTTTTCTATTTCTGTGAATGAACTAAAAAGATTGCTTACTTCACAGTTGCATCAGCTTATGATTTTTACAGTTGCATACTTTACACTCTTAATGGTGATATGTAAATTGTGAGGAAAAAACCCCCAGGTTAGTTTACTTTATTAATAATGGCATTTGCCTTGAGTGTGAATACCTGTGTAGCCACATGCATGGTATTTCGGCAAGTTACTTAACTTCTTTGTGCCTAAAGATCCTCCTCGGTAAAAAGAAGATGCAGTAGAATCTGGCTCCTAAGTGTGTTTTGAGTGTTGAGTACTTTAATGTAAAATGCTTAAAACATGGTGTACTTAGAGCCTGATAAATGTTAGCTTGTTACTAAGGGCCTACTATACAGCCAGTCACTGGCCAAGATGCAATCATGAATGTCCCAGCAGTCCTGAAAGAGCAGTGTGGGTATTTAGTAGCTGTTTAAATGCCCATTCTCTCTCTCATTTATTCAGCAAATGTTCCCGAGCAATTTCTATGTGCCTGGTGGTGTCATAGGTATAATGTTGACAGGTGAATCCCCTGCCATGCACAACTTACATTGCACAGGTGAGGAGAGAGATGAATGGCTGTACCAGTAGGTTGACACCCTAATGTTGGGTAAAGAAGCACTGTGAACACAGTCAAAGGGATGAAAAGTGACCACACACATCCCATCGACTGGGAGTCACCCACCCTGATTAGAAGTTTGAATAGTGGGAGGAGACAGTCACAAGGAGGTTCAGTGTCAGATTGCTGATCTGACGTCAGCAAGAAGGAAAAGGAAGTAACCTAGGTGTGAAGACTATCAGAAGGAGGAGGTACCTAGGTTGCAGCTTGTGTGTGAGGGTCAGGGGTAAGAGGTTAGGTGGGAGAACGGGGCAGGGGCCCTCTCTGCACTGTCTTCAAGCTGTGGGAAGAAGTACAGATTTTATTTCAAGGCCGTGGAATGCAGCTGGAGGGTTTTAGGAAAGAAAATAACATAATCTGATTTGTGTGGTAGAATTTCACACTGACTTGCTGTGTGGAGAATGGATTATGGGAGTGGAAATGAAAAGGCGAAGACAAGCATTCAGAAGCAGTTCTAGTTATCCAGATGTTAGGGACGGCGGCTTAGTTAGAAGGTCAGAGGATGTATTTGGGAACGTTAATTTACTTAGACACATCACTCCAGAAGAAAATCTCATTCTTAGTCATTTAATTAGTGAATGATGCTGGTGAATGAATTACAGCCTGGTCCTCCTGCATAGAGAGAGAGGTTAGGAGGATGAGCAGGCTTTAGGATGGCATTTGACAACTGGTATTAGTATATCAGACTATGGCTGTATGACACCATGTCAGATGTCTAAGATTTAACTGGCAAAATACACAGGATTTTATTTTATTTTTCCTTATTCTGTTTTCTTCCCCAAATGGAATGACTTATTTTTACCGTTTAAACACGTGAGTGGCAGCTGCAACCAGTTTGAAAGTTTCAGCAATCCTGGGAGGAATGGGGAAGCAGGAAAATAAACTGAAATGTTTTGAGTCCTCTCACAAAGTTAGACATTTGTAGGGGAGGAAAATCGTCACTTCTTACAGAAACAGCAGTTTGGTTGCTGATGTTTAAATGACAAGTTTCCTAGTGACGTGCATTAAAATCCTGTTGGTGGTACTAATTTGGATATAACTTTAATAACAACGATTGGTATTATTGTAAATGAGTATTCATTTACCCATATATATCCTAAGAATAACTGAAATGTATGGTTCTGTTTCCACAGACATTTATTGAGCCGTTATTAAATACCAGCCCTAGACTGTGCCCTCAAGGATTTGACAGTTCTTTGAGGGGATACAGGCATGCAGTCTGATCATTGGAATATAATAGGGAAAGTGACTTAAAAAGAGAGAGAAAAAGTCACACGAGTACCCCGTATCACAGCAATAAGACAGTTTTTCCAACCTCCGCTTTAAGGGAGGCCTTGGTAGAGGTGCCTGCCGTGTCTCTTGAAGAAATGAGCAAGAGTGTAGCAGGTAAGGGAGATTGGTAAGGGCTTCCCTGGTGAGGGGACAGCGTGAGTAAAAGAAGGGTGACCTGAGAAATATGATGTGTGGAATAAAATGACAAATAACACGTATTACAAGAGCATGGCGAGGAACAGTGAGACCTGATGCTGTAAAAGTATCTAAGGGGGAGCTTGTATTCAGTGCTTTTATTCTCCCTGTGATAGGAATTCTCTGAAGAGTTACATGCAGGTAAAGTTCCAAGGATACATTTATATCCACCCAAAGAGACAGTGAAAAATCAAATTGTCTTTCCACAGTGCTTTTACATATAACTTAGATTATATTAATCATTGCTGTATCTATACAAAAGCTTAAAACATGCATATTTAACAATAATGACCGAAATGTACCTATGAAGGCACATAAAGTCATACACACATGTATACATTTATATATAAATATATATACACATGTGTATACATATACATACATTTATTGAGATTATAGACGCTGAACTCTGCCTGTAAATATGAATTCTTTACATATCCTAAGTCTCCACGTAACATTATAGTTGATAGTGTTTTTATACTGTTTTTAGCTGCCAAAGCTGTTTCTTAAATGTGGATAAGCTATAGTTAAAGCTGAATGGCTATAAAATTTTTGGAGGTAGGATTCCTCCTCTTTCTAAGTCCAGTCTTTCCAAATCTAGCATTTGAAGTTCTGTGGCTTATTAATTTGGCAGGTGTTCAATAGCAATAATTAGCCTATTAGTTTGCTAGAGTTGCTGTAATCAAGTACCACAAACTGGGTGGTTTCATCAATGAAACTTTCATATGACAGAGTTCAACAGGCACATTAGACTTCATTCAAGATTGTTGCAATAAGGATATGAGAGACTGAACTCAACCCTGTTGCAACAAATGCAGGAGAGTTTTCTGCAGCAGAGTGAGCTAGTGGAAAAGTACTGGAAGACCACGGAAGGCAGGCTGGTCGCTGTGATTTGTCTTCCGTACTCACCAGGCGGTGCTTACTGAGGTCTGACTCCTACTCCCCAGCAGAGATGGGGAATATTGGAACCTATCTTTCCTGATGCTTACCCTTCAAAAGCGTGACTCTCAGGTCCTTGAGAGAGAGATTGCTGGCTTGTGCAACGGGCAAGAGGAGGGGGAGAAGACTCACATCTCAAAGGGGTAGAGAAGGAATACATAATTGCAAACTTTCTAACGTAAATGTGCTAAAATAAGCTCAGGGGCCTGTAGTCAGGAAAAAATCTGTCTAAATTTCGGCAAGCTGAGGGAAACCTTATGGCCTGTTGTTCAGCTAAAATAACATGAAATGCCCTGTCCCACAGGCCTAGAGGCTCAGAGTGTAAGATCAGGGTTGCTCCTGAGGGCTGTGAAGGAGAATCTCTTCCAGGCCTCTCTCTTTGGTGGTTTGCTGACCATCTTTGGGGTTTCTTGGCTTCGCCCTGATCTCTGCCTTCATCTTTACCTGGTGTTCTTCTTGTGTGCCTGTCTGTGTCCAGGTATCCCCTTTTGACACTCATCTTACTGGATTAGGGGTCAACCCCACTCCAATATGAACTCATCTTAACTAATGATATAGGCAACAGTCCTGTTTTCAAACAGTGTCACATTCTTAGGGACTAGGGGTTAGGACATCCATATATGAAATGCAGTTCAACCCATAACATTTTGTATTTATGAGTTAAAGGGAACATTTAATAACTCAAATGGTTCCAGATATACTGAGAATTAACACTTAAATGGATTCCCACTGCAGTGTATGACTTTGAGTCACTTGGTTTCAGTTGTAATGAAATGTAGTGTTTATTATAGCTAATGTTTATATTAGTTATAATACCATACATATACTATATATATGTATAAAATCTCTGATTAATAAGCTCTTAGTTTATTTTAGAGAGACTACCTTGCGATAAATGTTCAGTATTAACCATTATAGTAAAATTTTCCTAGTTTTCTCTGAAAATGGAGTCATTAGTTCTCCCCTGCCGTATATTTAATATTTGTATATTGAATATGTTATTATTAGGTGCCTGAAAAACCCTGTGACTGGATTTTTACAGGATTTTGGCTTATGCAATTAAACCCCAATTAATGCATATGAGGTACTTTCCTAATTAGAAGTATAGAGTCAAGAAAAAAATGTTTAATTTTCCCAGATATATAGGCTTTTTAGTCTAACCTAAATAATACTGATCGGCAAGATGGTGCCTACATTATTGAAGTGAAATAATGGTATTTCTTTGTACATATTGTGTTGTGCTTGTTATTTGGGGTTCATACAGGTTTCTATAAAAGTGAGGTGCAAGTTGTTCTATCATACTTAACTACAATGAAAAGCTGTTGCTTAAGCCTGCTTTATCTTTCTCCTCTGTCTCTAAGGAGTGCTCAAGTTCAAGAGGAGATGAGAGAAGGAACAGGGAGATGATGGAGCGGTGGGAGGCGGAACTGGTGGGTGTGATTGATTATGTCAACAACAGAAGCACACTTGAAGAGGAAGATCAGAACAGAACAAAGCAGTTAAAGATGTCTCCGTAAAACACGGTAGGTGAGAACTGTTCAGTAGAAGGTCAAACTGAGTGGAAAAAAGGAAGTTTTTGATTAAAAAAAAAAAAAGAATAGTTTCCTCAAGTTTCTTAGAGAAAGGAAAGTAAAATACCACTTTTGGAAACAAGTTGTGATACAGCGTTATTTGGATAGAAAGCAATGATGGGGTGGCCGTTTCTTTTTTTGCGTGGGATAATAGGGTTGTACCTAAATTAAGTTTTCCTATGAATAATGTAATTTCACATGACTGAAATGAGCCTGAGCTGAAAAACGGTTGGTATTGAAAGGGAGAGGAGTTTAATACTGGATCACTGCAAGCCAGAAGTAGAAAGCGAATGAAAGAGTCTTCTGGAAAGAGGAATTGTTGAGGCCAAGAGGGCCAGTGGATTTTGTTCACTCTTGTATTGAAGTTTATAGTGTTTGTTTCAAGGTTGGTGACTGAAGTCTTTTGCTAAAAAGAAATTAAAACATAGGAAAAATAAAATCCAAAAAGCTGATTTCTAGCCGTGGCCTAATGTGAACCTTCCTTAGGCTGGATCTTGTTTTTAGCAATATGATTTCCTTGATGTGTCTAGACAAGTTAGATTTCCACAGGATTATCCTAAATTGAGACTGTCTGATGGCGCCTGTAGTATACTGCTGCTCTTGAAGGAGCTACGTGGATTACTTTATACCACTTCAGATTCTGAGCTTTTTCTCTTAAGTGTCTTAATCTTTGTGAATTTAATAAAATTAGAAAAATACTAAAATTGTTGTTCAGTTGTTCATCATAGATTTTTTTGATGAAGTTTTTGCCTCCCTTTGAAATGGTCTGGATATGTATGGAAGTTGCTTGGCTTAGCAAATATTCGGGGATTAAAAAACTCAGGCAAGCATTAAGTAACGACTAACATGAAACGTCTGAGACCGTGAACTCTGGAGACACAACAGCGGCAGAAGGAACTACATTGAAGTTACTATGAAATATAGGATGAGTCCTCTTTAGGTGAACTGAGGATCAGCAGAAACTGATGACTATTTCCTAAAATACTTATTTGTGATAATTTGAACATCGTATGAATGCAGAATTAGATGGTAGTTTTTAGAAGCTGCAGTGGGTGATGTTCCTTTTTAGACTACTGTGCTGTGGTATGTTAAATGTGTTATGATTATGAGAATCCAGGTGTGTTTTCAGTTGGACGTTTGAAATGTGTGGTGGTTTCAGAGAGCATCAGATTCCAAATCCAGATTATATGACTGAATCCCAGGGGAACAGTTTGAGACTGGAATGGTTTTGCTTCAATTCTTATGTGATAAGTTCATGTTGTAGGAGTCAATCTCTTACTAATTTCTAATTAAAAACAATGATTTTGTCTCATTGCTGAAGCATGTGGTGGTCCCTGTTTTAGAAAAAACAGAGTGGGGACGTGTCTAAAGTCTTAAAACAGTTTTATATGAGAGATGATAACAAATAGGAAATGTATATGTAGAGGTTGAATTAACTCTATAAAGTCTAAAAGATTTTCCTAATGTAGGAGAAATCTATATACTTGAACCATATTTTACAGAGTAAGACTCTAAATAATAAGAAGATTGTATTAAGAGGCTTGTAAAACCTTGATGGGAAACATTGCCATTTTAATTATGGGAGTTTTATGAAGTCCCCTTCTCCTTCTCTTCAGTGTTTTCATTTTCTTATTCAAATCATTTCTCTTTAGTTGTAGACTTTACATAATTAATATAAAACTATATGCCTACTCACTTTTGGGACATTGACTCATAATTCTAAGAAGTATTTTAAATGAGTATTTAAAAATTTTAAAGAAAATAAAGAATAATTAAAGAGGTAGAGGGATCATTTACAAAAATCATGGTAATTTTACTTGTATGTTGAAACATCTTAAAATAATAATGATAACCATCACACTTCCTGATTTCAAGCTGTATTATAAAGCTTGATAATCAAAACAGTACTGTAGTGGCATTAAAAACAAACATACAACAATGGAACAGAATTGAGAGCCCAGAAAAGAAACCCATACATACATGGTCAACTACTGTTTTACAACAGAGCAAAGAACAATGAAGAAAAGACAAGTCTTTTCAATAAATGCTGCTGGGAAAATTGGATATTCACAGGTAAGAGAATGAAACTAGACCCCGTCATACACCACTCACAAAAGTTAACTCAAAATAAAGACTTAAATGTAAGACTAGAAATCATAAAAATCCTAGAAGAAAACATAGGAAAAAAGCTCTTTGACATGGGCCTTGGCCTTGATTTTTGAATATGATACCTAGAGCACAAGCAACAGAATAGAAAATAAACAAGTGAGATGAAACAAACTGAAAAGTTCTGCACAGCAAAATAATCAAATGAAAAGACAAGCTATAGATGGGGAAAATATTTGTAAGCCATGTATCTGATAAGGGGTTAATATCCAAAATATGTAAAAAAAAAAAAAAAAAAAAAAAAAAAACAACTCATACAACTCAATAGAAAAAAATCCAATTTTAAAATTGGCAAAGGACCTGAATAGATAGTTTCCAAAGAGGATAGACAGATGGCCAACAGGTATAAGAAAAAATACTTAACATCAGTAATCATTAGGGAAATTTGAATCTAAAGCACAGTAAGATATTACCTCACCGGTTAGAATGGCGAGCATCAAAAAGATGGAAGAAAACAAATGTTGGTGAAGATGTGGAAAAAAGGGAAGCCTTGCGCAATGTTGGTGGGATTGTAAATTGGTACAGCCAACTATGAAAAACAATATGGAGGCCTGCCCCCCATATTAGAACTAGAATGCCCATCTGATCCAACAATTCCACTTCTGGGAATAAATTCTCAGGAAATGAAAACACTATGTTGAAGAGTTATCTGCACCCCCATGTTCATAGTAACATTATTCATAATAGCTGAGACATGGAAACAACCTAAGTGTCTACTGACAGATAAATCAGTAAAGAGGTTGTGGTATGTGTGTGTGTGTGTGTGTGTGTGTGTGTATATATTTATTTATTTATTTAATTTATTTCATTTATAAAAAATGAAATGAGAAAATCCTGCCATTTGAGACAATACGGATGGACTTTGAGGGCATTATGCTAAGTGACATAAATCAGAGAAAGAGATACTGCATGATCTCATTTATATGTAGAGTCTGAAGCAAACTCACCCACTCAGGAAAAAAGAGATCAGATTTGTGGTTACCAGAGTGGAAGTGGAAGGAAGAAGGAATTAGATGGAGGTGATCAAAAGGTACAACATCCAGTGATAAAGTAAATACCGGTGATGTAATATACAAACATGATGAATATAGTTGTACTAAATTATGTATAGTTACGCTATCTGTGAAAGTTGTTATGAGTATATCCTAAACGTTATGACACAGAAATTTTTTTTTCTTTTTACATTTACCTGAGATGATGGATGTTAACTAAACTTATTATAATCATTTTATGATATGTAAGTCGGGTCATTATGCTGTACAACTTAAACTTCTACAGCGCTGTGTCAGATATATCTCAGAAACTGGAAAAAAATAGTGAACACACAGGCTCATCAGTTATGAATTCATGAGGGTGATAGGAGATTATAAATAATATCCCTTAAAATATTTCTGTGGTGAAATATGATGTAATAACTTGCTAATACCCCAAAATGGTTGAACCTCTGTCTCCACTGAATTCATTCTGCACTTGTAAACTAAAAAAAAAAAAATAGTATCTAGGCAGAATAAAAAAAACTTGAAAAGCAGTCTAATTTTTATGTGGCTGTGAAAGATGATTAAGGTGTAATTGCTTTGCACTATGCTTTTTTTTAACCTTTAATTAACTTTAGATGTGTTTTTAAAAAATTTGACCTCAGTCACTTTCAGATGGTGACATTTTGCATTTAAAAAGAGACACCTGATAGTGCCATTTTAGAATCAGACATTAGGGAGAAAATGAATGCAAATCTGACAGACGACATAACATTTTCAGCTGGAAATGTTTGATACTACAATTATTAAAAATACAGAATAAAAATACAACTTTAGTCTTCCTCTGAAATTGTCATATCACAGTAGTGAAAACTTTTTTTCTCAAGGAGTGTGTCTTTTCACAGTATTACCAAAATCGATGAAAACTGTCCATGTGCACAGTCTTTTGTCTCCCACTGAGCCATGTAAGAATGGGCCTTGGACCTGGAACACTTTCTTACCAAGAGATAAGAAGCCCACAGACCTGTACCAGCCTTAATACTTTATATGGGAATGTCTGTTCTTCTGTCACCTTCAGTGAATTCTCCTTTTTCTTTGCTTAAAGCGTGTATGTTATGTGGCACTTGGCCAACCCAGCCCCACTGGTCCATCTGTCTTCCATGGGGAAGGACAGGTTCCTTTCACCAAGGCACAAAGGGGTACATATAGGCTAATAATCAGAACAGGCCCTGTAGCCATGGGGGACCTACATCTAGCTTTGAAGCTGATCTTGCTCTGTCTCTGTGTAATTAAAGCATTATTCAATCTATTGCTTAACTGCTTTTGTTTTCCTTGGCAACCCTGTTACCGAGATGCAATGGGCAGAAGTGATTAGAATCCTCCCCTGGGATTGATAAAGGGTACATGGTGCTCTGTTAGATAGTCTTTTTCTGGAAAAGAAGGGGAGAAACACTGAAGAAACAAAACAAGCAATGTCAACATTCAGACAAAACAAAGCAAAAGAAACACTTTTTGTTTCTGTTACTTAGCAGAAAGTGTTGTGAACTCAAAAGATCACAAAAGCTGGTGTTCAGATTTAATTTCTCCTATTAATTTTTATATCTGCAGTCTTTAATAAATTGTCTAAAATGATTTTTATCAGAAATGGAAATAATATTTTATCACTGCACTTTTGTGAATAAAAGTTAAGTCATGTTTGAGAAATGATTTTCTAAGCCAAAGAAACCTACAAATATATATGTGCATACATATATAGGTATGTACATATACAGAAGTGTTTTTAAATATATTTCACAAATAATTTCCAGTGCTTTTTAGTGCTGATCAATGTTTCCCTTACTCTATTTCAGTCTACTTCATAACTTCCAGAAATTCCGAGTAGATGGACTGTTAATTGTACCCGTTTTCTCTTATCCCACATAATCATAAATACTGTTTTCAATATTTAAATGTTTTCTCTTAAGCAAATGAAATATAGACCTGGAAAGTGCAGTGGCATACTATTTGGGTAGAGAGAAGATGGATTTATCCAGCAAATCTGAATAAATCATTAAACTTGCAGTGGCCAGTTATGGGTGTGGGGAAAAGAAAATCCTCTGCTAATTAATATAAAAATCATCATCATCATCATCATTTGTTCCTGAATGTATATTGTGATTTGATTTCATGATAAGTTTTGTTATTTCATACTGGAATGGAAAGTTTTAAAGTAATGTAAGCATTATAAGATTCAGTAAATACTACAGAAGTGAGAAGTCCAGGAAAGTTGCATGGTTTTGAAAACTTCAACATGAAATATCTGGCCATGGCACTTATTCTCAGACATCACTTGATGAGACAACATCTCAGAAGAAATGGGAACTTTAAGTATATACAGTGTCTCATTACCTCTCCCTGAGCATTTGATCCCTCATAACATGAAGGAACTATAACCTTCTTGAATTAGAATCGCTGCAGGAAATTTTGGTGCCTAGGATTAAACCAGCAAGTTAGTATATAAACTACGCATGTTGTTCCTTTTATAGTAACAAGAATGACATGACTATTTTCATGAAGTATTTTGCTTTCATAGATATTTTTTGTTCGACCTTAATCACATCTCTAAATCATCTGTAAGTTGTTTGCAGCAGTGTGTAATTGAACCAGATAACATGAAATGCATTGTTGAGGACAGGAATCTCTGTTGTTGTTGTTACGTATTGTTAGGATTGAGCTGGTCATAGGCTTTGCTGTCGTGTGACTGTTGCTAAGTCTGCATCTGGGAACACAGCTTCTAAACATCCTATTAAGATAGTCAGACGTACCTTTGGGGTTCCTGTTTGTCTTCCTTTACTCCTGTTATGCTTTCTGCTTTGACAGGACTGTTACTCCTCTCAACCACAGTTCACTAAGTCAGCTCATCCTCAATCCCATTATTACTCTCTGAAGAGTGTATTATTTGTTGAATAAACAGATGGAAAAAATGAATTTCCTTCTTTCTCTCATCAAACACAAATCAATATGACTTTGATGCTGTAACTGATGGAATTGCTATGTATTTTAGTTAAAAATTGCTATTATATGATGGGAGGTAGATATTCTGCACTTTTAAATACACTCGTTGTTACTCTCCACTTTGATTACAGTTACCCTCTGCCAGTTCAGATTTGAGTTCTTTCTAGTTCTCATCATTTTACTTAGGTCTTCTAATTATTAAATTTATTTAAAAATTCACTTTGATTTTTCATATGTGGTGTGAGAAAAGGTATATGTTCCCCAAGAAGGATGAAGTTATATACTATAGTGCAGAGCTGAATTCACCCAAGTCTGCTTTAGGTCAGTACAACACTTTTGTAAGAAAGTAATAACATCAGTAACAACTAAATTAACCTTTTGTTCCTTTCGAATATCTTCACATATATATTCATAGAGATTTTCATATTTTTAAAATTAAAATGTTGTAATTGAGCAAGCATTCCCTTAATTTGTGAAATTTTTAATCTTAAAAGCAAAACAAAACAGACTTCTTTTTCGTACTGCTAGAGTCTGAGATGTTAGATTACAACCAAATGTGTTTCTTTTTCAGTTATTTACAACAAAATAAACAAGGAAAAAAACATGAAAATGGAATCATATTGAATGTAAATTCAGCAGTAAAAGTTACATCTTTATGGAGTTTACATCACTACTCCTGTCTTCAGTGATGTGGTGTATACCATGAGTCCTGTGTCTGGATTTCATTACCTACAGCACTGTTTTATATTGATATATTACATTGTTTATGCCTTAGGCACCGCTTTTATTTTCATGACACCCTGTTACTTACACCACTCTGTTTTTGATAAAAGATTTACCTCTCTGCATTTTACAGTACGATGTAATTTCTTTCACTTTGGATCGTTTTATATTTGCTAGGAAATGCAATTAGCAGTTTGCTGTTCATATTATCATAATGTTACCAAAAGCTTTTGAAATATGAATATATTGACTTTTTTCAATGACACAGATGTGTTGTTTTAGGCTGGATATAATGGAATGCATTTCCCAGAAGGCTTGAAATAGAAAGTTAATTTTTTTCTTTTTTTGGCTGAGTTTCAACTTGACATCATGTTGGCAGTTGATAAATTATATTACAAACAAATAATCTTGTTGATCAGTTTTTATAAGGGTCAATCTAATTTTGGATTATCTCTTCCAAGTTTCTGGCTTTAAATAGAAGGCATCCATAGATATTTTATTATGACAGTATGTAAACATGTGTACACCATCCATGCTCAACTAAATATGGTATTTTTGTGTAGGTTTGGCACTTTTTATATGTACTTTATCCACAGTTAATATTTAATTATCTGATTTGGTTGACAGACTGTATACTTACCAGTAGTGACTCCCTTAGCTTTGTAACTTTAGAAAAATTAGCTCAATTCTTATCATGTAATAAATAGTCAATAGATACAAGTTATGTTTAATTAAATTTACTGAATGACCTCAGCATCAAACAAATCTAAATTATAACTGCATCAAAATGTATATAGCTTTTGTGAAGCTCTACAAAAAAGAATATCAAAGTACATTACAAATGATTTCAGACAGGTCTCAGAGAAGCAAGAAGACAGGAATATCTGAAAGTATCAATTCAGTTAACAAACATCAAGGAAAGGGGGCTGTTAAATCACAAGTTCCAGAGTTATACATAAATAATAAGTATTTCTGGAGCCCAAAGAATGAGTTTCTAAACAAACAAACAAACAAAAAAAAAAACAGAGAATAGAATTTAAATGCTACATGCCTTAATACAACACTTATATATAGTATTAAATTTATATATAGTATTAAATTATAAAATTTAAAGAGTAGTCACATTTCAGAATACCTTTATTCAGCTAAGGGAAGTTAGTTGTCCTAAACCAGGAAGAGAAATTAAGGAAACAATCCCATTTACCATTGCATCAAAAAGAATAATATACTTAGGAGTAAACCTACCTAAGGAGGCAAAAAACCTGTACTCTGAAAACTACTAAGATGCTGATGAGAGAAATTGATGATACAACAGATGGAAAGATATATTGTGTTCTGAATTGGAAGGATCAATATTATTAAAATGACCATACTACCCAAGGCAATCTACAGATTCAGTGCAATCCTTATCAAATTACCAATGCCATTTGTCACAGAGATAGGAACAAAAATTTTTAAATTTGTTTGGAAACACAGAAGATCTTGAACAAACAAAACAATCTTGGGAAAGCAGAATGGAGCTGGAGGAATCACACTCCCTGATTTCAGACTATACTACAAAGCTACAGTCATCAAAACAGTATGGTACTGACACACAAAAAAACCAGACACATCGATCAATGGAACAGGATAGAAAGCCCAGAAATAAACCCACACATTTATGGTCAACTAATATATGACAAAAGAGGCAAGAATATACAATGGAGAGAAGACACTCTCTTCAATAAGTGGTGCTGGGAGACCTTGATACTACATGTAAAAGAATGAAATTAGAACATTATTTAATGCCATATACAAAAATAAACTCAAAATAGATTAAAGACCTAAGCATAAGACTGAATACTATAGAAGATTTAGAGGAAAACATAGGCAGAGCACTCTTTGACAGAAATTTCAGCAGTGTTTTTTTGGATCTGTCTCCTAAAGTAATGGAAATAAAAATAAATAAATAAACAATGGGAACTAATTAAACTTAAAAGCTTTTTTTACAGCAAAGGAAACCATAAACAAAACAAAAAGACAACCTATGGAATGGGAAAAAATGTTTGCAAATCATGCAACCAATAAGAGACTAATTTCCAAAATATAAATCTCTTCATACAGGTCAATATCAAAAACCAAACAACCCAATCAAAACATGCGCAGAAGATCCAGATAGACATTTCTCCAAAGAAAACATTCAGATGGCCAACAGGCACGTGAAAAGATGCTCAGTGTCACTAATTATTAGAGAAATGCTAATCAAAACTACAATGAGGTATCACCTCACACCAATCAGAATGACCATCATCAAAAAGTCTACAAATAATAAATACTGAAGAGGGTGTGAAGAAAAAGGAAGCCTCATATAGTGTTGATAGGAATGTAAATTGTTGCAGTTGCTAGGGAGAACAGCATGGAGGTTCCTTAAACTACAAATAGAGTTACTATATGACCCAGCAATCCCACTCCTAGGCATATATCCAGAGAAACTGTAATTTGAAAATATAAATGCAGTGTTCATGGCAGCAGCATTTACAACAGTGAAAACATGGAAGCAACCTAAATGTCCATGTATATAGAATGGAATATTACTCAGCCATAAAAATGGAATGCTGCCATTTGCAGCAACATGGATGGACCTAGAAATTATCATACTAAGTGAAGTAAGTCAGACAGAGAAAGATAAATATATGATATTGCTTCTATGTAGAATCTAAAAAAAAAGATGCAAATGAACTTGTTTACAAAACAAATAGACTCACAGTCATGGAAAATAAACTTATGGTTACCAAAGGGGAGGGGGGGAGGGTTGAATTAGGAGTTTGGGATTAACATGTACACACTGCTATATATAAGATAGATAACCAATAAGGACCTATGGTATAGCACAGGGAACTATACTCAATATCTTGAAATACCCTATAATGGAAAAAATGAAAAAGAGTATATATGTATATAACAGTCACTTTGCTGTATACCTGAAACTAACACAACAGTGTAAATCAACTATACTTCAGTTAAATTTTTTTTCAGCATTATATGTCTTAATACAGTATTTACATATAGTATTAACTGCTTTAGGATGTGTGAGATACTATACTTTAGAGAAGACTCACATCTCAGAATACCCTCATTCAACTGAGGGCGGTGAGATATCCTAAACCCTCTGAAATAGCTGGAGAAGATGACAGGAACAATATCAACAGTGTACAATAAATATTTTTTGTTCACAAATAATTTTTCATTTATAAATTCAATGTATAACTGAAAGTTGATTATCATTTCCAAATGCTTTTGTGCACCAATGAGTCAGATTAGAAGTTTTAATAAGATACAATCCAAACACAGAAAATAACTTTTACCTTGGACATGGAAAATCTATCCATCCCATGTATATTATTCTGTTTACATAAACCTTTATGATTTATGTATTTATACACCAGTGACTATGAAACTATATTTTTAATGTGCTACAGGGATTTCAGGTTTTGGACCAAGATTAAAAACCTTGTTATTCCTAAATTAATCTTGTTCTTTATAGAAACTATGTAATGTGTAATTCACAGTACTTTCAAAGTAATTTTGCACTATTGGGTGAAATACTGGTCCAGTGGGGAACTTTGTATATCAGCACTATGTTGTATACAGTCAGTTCATGAGTGGGTAGTACAATTTGAAGATTTTCTTAGACTTTAAATGGTTTCATTCTTTGTTGTTATTGTCATTGAAAATGATGTTTGTCACTAGTGAGCCACAAAAAGCTGGGAATGTCTAAGGATCCTTTTTCTGAACCACCAAATGAGCCCCCACATTAACTAAGAAAGAGAAGCAATTATGCTATAAAACAAAGTACAGTGTGTTTTCAAATTCTTATCAAATAATTAAACACATTGCAAGTCATTTGTCATACAGGTATAATGTGTATATAACAAAAATGATGGTTTTTAAAATCCGTCTTTTTTAAATCCTATAAATTAATAAGGAAAAAGGCAAAAAATACATGGAAAATGGGACAAAAAATTTCAGATGACGTCACAAGAGGGTAAATTAAATGTATTAGGGAAGTGGGCAGAAGTGATAAATAGGAATAGATGGGAATAAAATGAGTCAATGCCATATATGAAGATTCTTTGTGTTACTGTTAAGAAGTTGATAAATGCAAATTAAAACAAGATAGTGCCTCAAAGATCAATTTTTAAAACTTTATGTTGGATAATACAGTTATTAGTGATGATGTTGGGAGAGTGGTACTATTATCCATTCTGATAAGCTTTGAAACTGGTATATATATTTTGTAAAACAATTAATATTATTCAATTAAACTAATATGCATATACTCTAAGGGTGCAGTTCCATTCCTTGATTTATAATTCAGACAAGTTTTCACAAGTTTCATCATGATCAGAGAATAAGATTTGTGTAATAGTGTTGTTTGTGGTGGAAGATACTTGGATATAATCTGAATGTCCGTTACTAAAAAAGTGGATACATTGGTTAATGTTTTAAAGGAAAAAAAAAAAGAGACAGTATGTTGTGTGAAATGGTAAAAAAAATAGATGGCAATTTATAATACAATGTAACTGATGAAACTTTAAAGTAGATATATTAAAGAATACTATATATTTAAATACATTTTGTATGTTGATGGGTGCACTAAAATAGAGAATGAGGTAAGCAAATCTGAAGAGAAATGTTAAAATTAAATGAAGAAAAATTTGTTGCACAGTCATCAAGTTACAGTGATCTGTGATGTGGAATACCTGCTTTTTCCTCTCTTCTGTGCATCTGAAATAAAAACAATGAAAAAACAGAACTAGTATTAAAAGCACTACTAGTATAAACATTTTCAATGTTTATTACATTTAACAGTGTGCGGAATTTACTCAAAGGAAGACTGAAAATGAGTAGAGCTTAAAAAACTGCACAGAATGCAGAGAAACAAGAAAAATACATTAAAAGAATAAAGGGTATGAAAAAAAACAGTCAATAAAAATCAAACATGGATAACTGATGTCCTTAGATTAGAAAAGCATTCAAAATTGTGAAAATTGAAAGCTTGAATCTGTAGATTGATATGTATAACCCTATTTCAGGAAAATTTAATAAAGTCAAATCAAATCAAATATATTCTGGTAGTATACTGATCCTCAGAGATAAAGAAAAAATGTTGTAGATATTGAGGCAGGAAAAGAAGGTTACATAGAAGGGAACCAGATTCACAATATTCTCACAGTTCTTCACAGACATTTTAATTTCACAAAATAAATTACCTTTCTGGGAAATACTTCCAAGAGAATAATGCACACCACCAGAAACTACTCAAAGTACTGTAATAAAAAATTTAGACCTTTTATGAAAAGGTAACAGCAAACACAGAAATCCTGTAAATCACATAAATAAAAGATCTTATCCCTAGGTTTGACAATCATGGAGTTAAATATAATGATTATAATTCAATAAAGGTAGTTATGCTGCAGATCGCCTTGGTACATGTGACAGCAATAAATTTGCAATTCGAACAGTTAAACTTAAAACAGAATTGATAGAATTTAAAATTATTTTTAGGTAATTTAAAGTTTTTTTGCTTCTTAAACCCCCTGAATGTCTTGCTGTCTCCACTATGAGTTTAATTTGCAGCGAGGGTCAGTAGGGTCATTGGTTATCCAATAACCGATAGTGCCCTAAAGGCATTTTCCCTTCTCCACTGCAGGATTAATTCCTGGATCATATACTGCATTTGGTTGTCATAGTTTCCTCTTCTCCTTTAATCTGAAACACTTCCTCGTGCTTAAATTCAGATTCTGCATTTCAGATGAGAATATTACTTAAGTAATTTGTATCTTTTTCAGGTTCCATTTATTTTTCGTTAATGATTTTAAGTTTGATTACCTGGTCAAGGTGTTTTCTGGCTTCTTCAGAGGGTGTTCTTGCAAAAGAGAAGCAATTTGTGGGAAGCTGTTTAAGACAATGAAAATACCCTGCTCCTCGCACCTTCTGTCCACCCTCTCCTGTGATTTAGCATCTATTGATTATTCTTGCCTGGGACAGTCTTACGATGATACTTGCAAAATGATGATTTTCCAACTTCATTTTTCTGTTAATTGATCAGTCACCATACTCCTATAAGGAAGATTTCTACTATCTCCATTATGAATTTATGTATAACTCACTGTCTCCCTCCCTCCCTTTGTCCCTCCTTCCCTCCTTCCTTCCTTTTCCTTCTATTTTTCTTTCATTTAGAATTCATTACTGTAATATCCAAAGCACTCCAGATTTGGCTAGAGGAGGCTGTTCAACTTGTTTCCTGTGCCCTTTTGACATGTCCCATTAACATGTTATTTTTAAGAAGAAAACTTGTTTTACCATCTTGACATAATGAGATGCTTCAGGCTCATCTCAGTCCTTTTCTGCCCTAACCCTTGCATCAGTCACTTCTCCAAGAAACCCAGCTTATGAAGTGAGGAATTGAATAATAACCCCAAGTTTGCATGCTGGATTTGCTTATACTCTAAGGGTGGCTTTGCTTCAAGACTCTCTCATTGAACTATATATAAAAAGTGTATGTTCATATTTGCACATCAAGTTTTATCCTGTATCCGCAGGATTCTTTTCTATTGGATGTTCCACAATTCTACATCCCATCTTCCACAGTGATAATGCAAGGTCTTAACAGTATCATCACATCACTTTTTCCTTTTCCATCATCCTTGCACAGTAATGGTGATTATTAGAGCACTAATTCAGTTCTAGAAATTATTCTTGACTGAGAAAAAAGAATCCACAAGGATATGTGTCCATAGTAGCCCATATTCTTCATCCATGTGTTTCTGTGTGTATGTGCTATGGCTCATAATAAATTAAACAAATTAGAAGCATTCTAGATGACCTGCCAGAAATAACATGTACGTATTTTTTTAAAAGGTAAATGTATAATTTAAAATGTTCAGTAAATACGTCAGAGTTTTGGAAATAACCTTTTTTGTTTCTATGTATTTTCATTTTCTTTTTATTGAAGTTGATGTACAATATTATGAAATTTACAGATGTACAGTATAGTTTTTAAATGTTATACTCCATTTATAGTTATTATAAAATATTGTGTATATTCTCAGTGTTGTACAATATATCTTTGTAGCTTATTTTATACCTAATACTTTGTATCTTTTTCTCCCTACCCCTGTTTCTCTTCCCTCCTTCCCTCTCCTTGCTGGTACCCACTAGTTTGTTTCCTATATCTGTGAGTCTGCTTTTTGTTTTATAATCACTAGTTTGTTATATTTTTTTAGATTCCTTATTTAAGTGATATCATACAGTATTTGTCTTTTTCTGTCTGACTTATTTCACTGGCATAGTGTTCTCCAAGTCCATTCATCTTGCTACTACAGATGGCAAAATTTTGTTCTTTCTTGTGGCTAAATAGTATTCCATGGTGGTGTGTGTGTGTATATCTATACACACACATATACACACATATATATTCCACACATAACTATATCCCACATCTTTGTTATCCGCTGATCTGTTGATGGACACTAAGGTCACTTCTGTATTTTGACAACTGTAAATAATGCTGTGAACATTGGAGTGCATGTAGGATTGATCTTAAATGATGAACTTTATTAAATATCTCTATCTTGCAGTGTTTGAGCCAGTGCATTGAATATAATACAGTTATCATCACCATACTAAAGCTTTCACATTCTTAAAGAAGAATGTGCGTTTAGAATGGGGTTGGTTTTCCAGAGCAATGTCTTTCCGGTGCTGAGTTCTGGGTCTTCCTTTGGTGGTTGCCTTAATAGTCCCTGCCTCCTTCTCCTCTTCTCTTATTCTTCTCCCAATGGTAGCCTTCAGTTACTTGTTACTCGAAGCGTCTTGTCTTAATGCTCTTAGAGATACATTCTCTGATGTTTCACTGTCTCAGTATTAACCCTGAATAATGTCCTAGGTCTGAGTCTTAGCTTCTCTGGTCCTGCTGCCCCTTCTCTGACTGTAGTTGTGAGCCCAGTGCATAATCCAGCTGCTTTCCAAGGAGGAGCTTTTGTTTGTTTTTAAGCCTGATATATTCTGTCAGTGGTAACGAGTGTTCACCAGTGCCCCAGGGACCACAGTTCTTAGTTGCCACTCAGTCCCAGAGACTAAGAGTTTTTTTCAGTGGTGAACAGGGAAGAGGATCCAAGTGAGTTTCTTGCCCTTCCTACATGACTGCTCTCCTAGCCCAGGGCTGGATCTGTCACATGCATGCCTTTTAGATTTTTCCCCCCAGTCTTTTCTTTGAGCACCCAGTGAGACTCTTGGTGGAATTATGCAAGAGTGTGGACTCTAATATCTTCAGCTCCCAGTGGTTTCACACTGCCTGCCAGCCCACACTCAGCTTTTGTCAGTTTACAGCTATTCTGACTCAGCTCTTAGGTTTGCATCTTCCCCAGGTGGCTGAGTCCCTAATGCCTTCTTTCACCACATGCATTGGCTCTCAAAGATTTCGTACTAGTTGGTTGTTTTGTGACCGTTTTACTCCAGTGGGTTCAAAAAGGTGGTAATTTTGAAGTGAGCACATCCAGCTACTATTACTACTTCTTTTTTTGGGGGGGTGAGGGGTGAGATTTAGAGAGAGACTCCTTCTGAGTCTGGGGGTTGGAAGCTGCAAGGGTAATAGAACTTTAAAGGGATAAATATCCTTAGAGTGATTTCCAGGGTAAAATCAAAGACTCAGTTCATGCTCTTGTAACATTCTTATTTCCTAATCATATTAAATCAATAGAACAGTCATTAATAATCATGACTTCATAGCATTTAAAAAATCATCTCAATATCTTAGAAATTTTAATCAACTGCTAGAATTTGAGAAGTGAATGGTAGACTATCTACTGATGAAGCAAAATCAGAGGAAATCGAAGCCTATATACATATGGAGGGCGCTGAGAAGAGCAAAGAAGCTGAGCCGCTTTGGAACCAACGGGACCCTGGACTTGGAGACAGCAGGTGTATCAGAGGGAAGGGGAGTGAGAGCTGGAGGCAGAAATCAAAAGTTCTAACTGAAGACTTTAATGTCATTTACATAACAGTATATTATGCATTCACACTTCCCACCCCTGCCTTTATTTAGAGATTGCAGGGCAGCTAGGAATTTGCCTACCAGAGGGGGGAAAAGAAAGTAGGATTCTTTTCTGATGTATTATATAATCTCTCCGGGGAAAGAGCGAGCAGTTTGTATGTAGCCGACTTAAGAATAGCCTTCCTTATTCAGACATTTGGGTAGCACCTAATGCACGGCTTAGTTTCTCTCATGCTCATTGTACAGAAAAATCTTCACATAACCAAGCTTTTCTTATTACGACAAGCAAAATAGTAACATTGAAGGACTCCTAGTTTACTACGTACTAGGTGCCAGTACTTAACTAAAGTAAGAGCCATCAGGAGACAAAACGTTTATCAGCTTTTTGAAAAACCCAGAGATTAAAGGCAAAATACCAATATTAAAAAGGCAAAAATATTGACTTAAAAAACAGATATGTGATGAGTAAGGAGACAAATAGTTTTAAGTGAAAAACCTTTTAAATAGAAAAACTGCACAGTGATTTTGTATTCATAGTGACAAGAATGATATGAACATGGAATAGTGTAAGAAGACATGGCTTTGGAAATATTAAAACGTGATTTCCTAATCTAAAATGCATTAATAGACTTTTTGGAAAACAGATTTGGTAAAATATTCCAAAATATTTAAAACTAATAAAGTAGTTTAAAATATGTGTAAAAAGTGAGAGACAGACTCAACCCAAGAGATCTAAAATGAAAATAAATCAAGATGTAGGTAAACAATGAGAGGTATGTTTTAGTATTTTCAAGTTGCTCGCTTCCTACACCATGGCTCCCATTAAAATATATTTATCTTTTCCTTAAAGGGGCTACCACAGCACACACACAAAACAAACACACACATGTGTAAATACACATGTACATTATACACATGCAAACACATGTGTTATATGTAAAAACAAAGTGACTACCAGCATTGCAAAAGATAAAGTGATGTACTCAGTTGCCTCTGGAGAGTTCTGTGTAAGCAGAGGTATGGGCATAACTTTTTTTTTTCCTATTATCAATGCCCTGATGTACTAATTTCCATCATTTTAATATCTCACTTTGACCAACATATTAAAAATAAAACAGTATATTTGTTTCCATTCTGGTTCAAGGTCTTTATCTCTTTATCAGCCAGTAGCTTTGTGTGAGTCACAATATGATAAGCACTGCTTCACTAACATCTTGAACAGATTTTACAATCTTCTGATTATATTTGATTTTAGTGTCTCAGTTGGTATCATGCAGGATAGCACCTGGTTCAGAATTTCAATCATATATTCAGACTTCCAGTTTTCACTGGTCAGGCTTCAGTTAAGGGGATTTAAAATGAAGAGAGAGAGGTATTTTTTTAAATGACTCCTTCTCCTGACTCAACTTGGAGTAGAAGGAGATTCACTCTGTTTTATAGGCTCTACATCGCCTGATGAGTTGGGTCTAGGAGGGTGAAGGGGAAACATGGAGGTACTTCAGTCTAGAGGAGCGCACATCTCTTAATGTGGAAAAAGAAGAACTTGCTCACAAAGGATGGGTGGGAGAAGCCTGGACACTTCCTACTAGGTTCAAGATACACACCCCAACACAAAGACACACACACATCCCCCAGCACACACACGCGCGCGCACGCACACACACACACACACACAGGCGTCTCCTAAACCTGCCATTTCCCCGCTGGAGGTATTGCAGACATAGTCTCGGGCAGACAGTACAGGTTGATACAACCCTTCATTATCCCTTGAGGAAATGTCTGGGCTGCAAGAGTTTGTGATTTGCTTTATAGGGTGAAGATACTGAAGACTCTGCATCTCCCCTTGGAAACGCAGTAACCAGCAGGACACCCCTTCTGACCATATTGGTCATGTGACCTGCCCATATTGAGAATGTCTCCCTACTGCCAGGATACGTCTCAGTCATTCACTATTGTACAATCGTTAAAAAGTGTTTTTGTCTCTCAGTGCCTCCCTTTTCTCATCTCTGAGAGAATAATATGAATGTATCTTTTGTTTTACAAGAGTTAAGTAAAATCAGAAAGGGAAAGAGTATAGCACAAAGCCTGGCACAGAGTGTTTAATAAGTATTATGGTTGTTATTATTATAGCCCCAGCCTTCACATGCTTGGGTAGAGTGAGTCCTTCCTCACAGCTCCAAAAGACCATTTTTCTGAAAAGCTGTTATATAAGAATATAAAAAAAAAATTAGTTGAAATAATGTTTGCCTAACAATGTGACCTAAAGAAAGTCATTTATCAGTTTGAGTTGTAATTATCTCATCCAAAGCTGAGAGGGGAGAGATAGGCTACAATATAGTGTATTTACTAATTTATAATTTTTTTATTTCAGTATTATTTCCATATCAGTGACATTTCTTCCTGTATATTCAGGAATACTGTTAATTTCCCCTCTAAGTGAGGCTAGTAATAGGAGATTTCCATCAACAAGCTGCTTGAGGTGGTAGTTCACTGACGTTAGTGACAGGGTGTTTCCGAAGAACTGAGAGTCATTTAACCCAGAAAGGTGAGGCCAAGGTAAGAGACCTGACAGCCAAAAAGGAAAATCACCTCAACTGGCAGTTTCAAGTAAAAGTATATGCCTCATCAGGAATAAATTGAGCCTAACATTCCTTCCTTCCTTTCAATCTCTACTATCAGTGATCATGCCAGGAATGAGAGCTGTGAAATGTCCTCTGCTCTACATGGTAGAGAAGAAAGTGTGTTTGGAGGAGGGGGATAGGTTTTTACTCCCATATCAGATTGGAGTTAAACCCACTTGACTCTAACACTCTACAAGCTTTTTATTTTCCAGTAAAAATTATCTTAACATGGTGTAAGTGTGAAATGCTCACACTGATTCCAGGACTTCATTGGTTTATAAACTTTGGACTAAACATGTAAAATCACTCTCTTCATCTGATCAACAGGCGAAGAGTTCAGATAGGACAGGACACTTTGACATGTCTTTGTGGGACCAAAGCAGTGTTTAGTAAACATTGGAAAACAGAGATCTGGAGCCCCGAAAACAGCTCGAGGCTGCAGACGTATGTTTGGTGGTTAGCATGTAGGTGGTATTATTAAAGTAGGAGCATGAAGTTAGCTAAAATGAGCACATGTGGAAAGATAAAGGCCTAGAATGGGACCTAAGGGACATCTCAGTTGAAGATTTTTAGTAAACAGAACGAAGAATTCCAGGAGGTTGTGGTGTCATGGAAGGTGGTGAAACAGTGTTTTGGTAACAAAAATGTGGTTCTCCAGTATGAGTTGTGACTTCATTGTAGGCAAGAAAGATGTAAAAGTCTTCACTGAATTTCCACCTTGGTGATGCCAGAGCTGGAACAGCTTTACTTAACTGAATAAAAAACTGGTTTGACTTACTGACTTGTTATTTTGGACTATTAATTCAGGAGCTCCTGTGCATTAATCAATCTTCAAGATTAATGGGCTAAAATTGAAAAAGTTTTTAAAGAGAGATGTAGGAATTCCCTGCCATATTGAACATATAATCTAGTGTTAAAATACAGCTGATAAATTAAATGAATAAGTGAAAACAGTGTCAGAACGTTGCTGGTGGATGCAGTTGGTGTTCCAGGTTCTGGTCCCGTCCCAGAAAGAATTCAGAGACAACACATAGTGGTTAAAAAAGTAAAGTGAGGATTTATTAAAGGATGGATAGTGCACTCTCAAGGGGAGAGCGGGCAGGCTCAGGTGTGCCGCTGCCCTGAGTTTCTTTGGCAAGTTAGCTGGATAGGGTGTACAAATGAATGGGCAGGAATATTCATTGGGGAGGGAAGGGTTTGGGGTCATATTCCCTGATTATCATCCCAATTCCACCTTCCCAAAGGGAGGAGGGAATTTTTGTCCTTATTTAGCCTTATTTAGATCAGAAGTGTCATGGCATCAGTGCATGATGGGTACTTCTGATCTGCAAGGCTAATTTTGTTGAAATGAGGACGTAATGAGCAAAAGGTTACATTCAGACACTGGAAATTCCTGCCTTTTCTTACCTTTCTTTGCTTGTCTCCAGGACACTCATCACCCCAAAAGGTGTGATCCCTTATCAACCAAAGGTTCCTGCTTTTCTTTCTCTGCCCAGGGACCCCTGGTGCTTACATGATGTGTGGTTTCCTGCATTTGGCTTATGCCCCTCCTGTCTGCCCCATTCCTGCCGTTTGGTCTGGGTCCCCCTTTCTCTGCTCATATCTAATTATCTGCCTGCTCTAACAAGAAGAGTACAAGTGCAATGAAAAAAATAAAGCAGAAAACAATACAAGGTTTTATGGGACATTGTAATTTTACATTGCATGACTGTAATAGTTTTCTATACTTGCTCTAACAAACTATGCAAACTTAGTGATTTAAATAGCAAATGATTTTGTTGCACACCTGAAACTAGTATGTTACTAAATGTCAATTCTATCTCAATAAAAAATAGTGAGTTAAATGTATTATCTTAATGTTCATCACATCAGAAGTCTAATGTCTCACTGGGCTGAAATCAAGGCGTCAGCAGTGCTGCGTTACTTGGAGGCTCCAGGAGAGAATCCACATCCTTGCCTTTTCTATCTTCTTCACCCTTTTCCATCTCATTTAATGGTTTTATCAGCCAGTTGCTCAGGACCGAGAACTGTCAGTCAGCCTTCCTGAACAGCCCCACTCCTCCTACTCCCCTCTGATTTTCTCTGCTCATTGACAGCAGGGCAGCATTTTACAGTACATACCAGATAATGATGCTTACGTGCTTAAACTGCATGAGTAGATTTTCATGCAGTTGGAGTTAAATGCATTCCCTTTCTGTGGTCTAGAAAGCCTTGCCTACTTCCCTGTCTTCATACAGCAGTGCTGTCTGTCTCCTGTTCCCAGTCTTCGACAGCGTTACTTATTGTGTTCTGACTTTCGTGCCCTTCCATCCTATCCCAAACTTTGCACTCAAAATGGAGCCTGCTCGGTGCTCCTCCCTTGATTTTCCTGTTGCTGGGCCTTCTCAAATGCTGAGCTGGCTTCTCTGGGTAAAGCACACCTGCCTCCATATACCCAGTCGTTCCATTGTCTTCTTAAGTTTCATTTGCATCAAGCTGATTGTTCTCTGAAGGCACCTTACTTGTTTATTGTATGTTTGGCACTCTGCAGAGTTAAATATACAAATGCAAAGATGGTTGCGTAGCTCTAGGGTGCGATGTTTCCATGTTATTTATTTAGGAATTGTGTGTCTTGGCAGTGTGCCTTGTGAGTTGTTTCCAAAATGAAAGCAACCCTGTCTGTCTCGTACCCCACCCCACCACCTTGGACTGTGCTGGCCCCTGGTAGGTCAGATGTTTGTGAATATGAATGAAAAGGAGAGTTTCTGAAGAGACGTTGCTTGTTTTGTTTTGTTTTTTGGTTTCACTTAGGTACAGTGTGATAATTATGATAGCATTCCATGCTCTCCATTAAAAATCAGCAAGTAAAATTTTGATTTAACCTAAGTGAGCATTGATTTATCACATTCATCTAAAGACTCAAATGATTTATCTGGCTCAGGCTTGCATGTTATCAGTAATGCATCTATTGTAAAATAATTGTAACTATGGTTAAAAGACCTCAAACATTTTGTTGAAGAAAAAGAATTGCTGCAAAAGACTTCTAATGAGATGGATGGTTGTGAAAGCCAGTGCAGAAATGCTTACTGCAATCCACAGAAGACAAAAGTCACATGTGAACTGTCTTACTCTCTGTTCCCTAGAAAATACACATTGTAGCCTTTGGCTTTGATGCAGAACCTCAGGAGTCTTCTGCTTCTACTGGAACATTCCAAAGACATTGCACGGCATCTCTGTTCTCTCTGGATACCTAGAGTGCCATCAGATATCCTGTCACATGTGACAAGTTATACAGCAGCTTGAACCTCAGCCCTCTTCTTGTTTGGCATCCTATTCCCCCAGGTGAAACTCTCCAGGTCCCCTTTTGCCTGCCACTCTATTAACTAGCTCCTAAAATTTCTTGGTTTATAGGCTCTTTTCTTTTTCTGACCAGGGTTTGTATTTCCTCCCTCCGTCTGGCTGAGATCTGAGCCCTTTTAAATCTAAAGGCTAATGTAAATATGGAGGAGACTGGCATCACCTTGTGAGGCACTTGCCATAGACCAGGTCATTCATTGCATGAGGCCATTCTTAGCAGAAGAGCAAAGGGCTGCTTCTCCCGTCCAGCAGAGTTCGGGAAAACAGGGATGTTCAATATAGTTTATTTGCATTCGCACAAATACCCCATACGTCTCAAGGTCGTATTTTTCCCTACAAGAGTCAAGACATATCAGGACTGTGTATTTAGTGTTCATTGTAGCATTTACAACCTTATAACCATTCGGTGGGCCTGATTTTTGACACACACTTCCTTATAGCTGAAATGTTTAAGAATTACTTCTAATATTACCTTAGAATCCCTGAGGTTTTTTTACAACATGCTTGTTTAGGGATGGTTAGTCCTGATCCTGGTGTCTGTGTCTGTGTCTGTGCGTGTGTGCATGTGCGTGCGTGCACACGCAAGTTCAAGGTCTCCACGCCCGGCAAAAGCAGACACCTCACGTAAAATTTTTTTTAACATTTTTTATTGATTTATAATCCTTTTACAAAGTTGTGTCAGATTCCAGTGTAGAGCACAAACATTTTGTGTGGTTATCATTGCCTCTTTACTAATCAAGTGTGGCAGCTGCCTTCCTCCTCTTTAGCTTGCACCTGAGCTTCTTCCTAAGTAGACACTTCCGAAAGCCTTAGCAAACGTGACGCGGTGCGAGGCAGGGATTGTTACTCACCCTAATTATCCGCACACAAGAAGTATCTGTATTGACTTCAGATCAGTGAGAATGCGAGCCTGAAATCTCATTCTGAGGGCTTATTTATAGGGCCAGTGTTGTAACCAGTTATCTTAGCACAAATTTTCTTAAAAATCCAGCCAGACGTATAGCTTATATGGTAAGGCTTGTGTTTGTGTGTGTTTTTCTTGGAGAGGAGAGGGTTGGGGGGAGGATTGCTGCATCACCAGGGGAACTCTCCCTCCTCCTTTCTCCCTCCCTCTCTCCCTCTTTTTCTCTCTCTCTCTCTGTCCTCCTCCACACACACACACCCCTTTTTTTCTGAGGTTCTTCTCTGGCTTTTTATGCATTTTGTGTTCCATAGCTGCTTTTTTGTGATGGTCTTATCTGCTATAAGTAAATAGAAAAGAATGAAAAATTACTCTTTGTGTTGCTTAATACATAGCTCTGTATTAAAAATCAACAAGAAGAGATTATTTTATTTCTTAATGTTCACTGTTTTTAAAAGAAATCTTAGAGATTATTTCCAGGTTAAACACATAAGAATGTATAAATCAACAGAGCAGAATAAGTACTTATTAAGGAGTAGTATTATCAATTTAAGAAGAAGGAGAAATATAATTTACTTTTATAAAAGTAGCAACTATTTGTTCTTGAACCTTGAATCATAGGGTAGAAATTCCACATAGAAATATAACATATTTAAATATAACTTACTTAAAATATTTCCCTCTTTATTAAATCACGTTCATAATTCTGCCTATGGAAATAAAAAACATCTGTAGATAGAGATACATACATGATGGAATATACATATATATATATATATATATATATATATATATATATGCTATCAATATATTGTATAGTTGAAATAATGGAGAAGAGCTATCTCAGAGATGAAATAAATAACCAAATAATTAAAATTATATATATGGTATGCAGAGCTCTGCATAAAGTTAAGTAAGTGTTCTGATCACTGCTATCTTAACAAGCAGTGACTAAGTGCAGTTGGAAGTTGACTCAGCTAGTAAAACCTATATTGCATACTGGTTGAGGTGAAACCTAGATCAGAGAAGTACTGCTTTTAAAAATGTCTCATCTCCAAATAGATGTGAAATTAGGTATGTATTTATGCATGTATGTGTGCATTTAAATATAGTGCTAGTAACCACACATAAAAATTAGCTCTTAACAGAGGAAATTTGTGATCTTCCCTGCAACATAGTTTGAAAATGATTAGCATCTAGAGATCTGTGTTGTTCTTTTTATATTGTCCAATAAGTACTGTCTTTGTTACTGAGAAACACAACCCACTTCATTCAACAGACATTTCTCACCTGCCTAATCTGTGACAGTCACTAGGTTAGGTTATTTGGATACAGCGGTGAAATGCAGAGGTTATCTTAGATTGAAAAACAGGGACTTAGCCAACTCTAATCTTTCCTTATTCTATAACTTTTTTTTTTTAAAGCTGATTTCTCAGTCCCTTTGAGTAGTTGTTCAGCAAATTGAAAATAGGTGGCTTTTGTGTTTTCCTTCTTATCACCATCCCTGTAACAGGGTATTTTACATGCACAGACATATACAATATAGAACAGCTTCTTTGTCATTATTTTTATCAATGTCTTGTTAAATACAAGTATGATTTGTGGTAACTCATGACAAATGCATTTTGTATTTGAGGGTTGTAATATGAACATTTTTGAATACAGCACAGTTAAACACATTTTTATACCATGCATATTTATAAGCTGCGTCAGTACTTAGAATCTGAATTGTTGTCCTTTATTAAAAAAAAAAAACTTGGAATCATTCTGCTTTTTGAGGAACTTCAAAAAGACATTTCTGTAAGTGTCAAATTTAATTGCCTGTGACTCATTTTTGACAGATCATGTACTTAAACCAGTGAGTCTTCTTTCTTTTTTATTTTTTTACTGTTGGCAGCCAAAAAATCTTGTATTAGTCATACCCTTGTGGATGAAATTTGCACAATATTACTGACAGAGTTTGTATTAACTATTCTGTGTTGCACAGATCACATGCAGAAGATGTGGTGGATTCATTCCATCAATCTGTATACAAAGGTATGAAGATGAAGGAGACAGTAACTCTACTAAAAAGATCAGCTTTTGATGGTTAGAGAGAAAAGGTAGAAGTGGGTTTAAAATGATGAACTGATGAACGAGTATCCTTCCAAACAAGAATGACAGACTTGAAAAAGATAGTCCAAATACTGTTCTTTAAATAAAAAAATAAAATAGTATGATGCAAATTAACTAGTTCAGAGTTTAAAAAGGTTGTCAATATACAAATATTGACCTCAATAAATGCAAAAAATTTTTAAGTAATGTGTTTGCTAGTAAAAAAGATACTCTAAGTAAATTGACTTCCACATACACACAAGATCTACAAATCTTACTGAAAGTTTACATTTTGAATTAGTGTTAAATTAGCTCACAAAACATGACGAATTTATACCCTGAAAGTACAACTTAAATTTCTGAAAATCAGACACATCACATACAGCAGTGCCTCCTTATCAGTGATTTAACTTTCTGTGGTTTCAGTTATTTATGGTCAGCTGTAGTCCAGGAATATTAAACGGAAAATTCCAGAAATAAACAATTCGTAAGTTTTAAATTGCACCCAGTTCTGTGCAGAGTGATAAAATCTCATGCTGTCTAGTTCTGTCCTGCCTGGGACACGCATCATCTCTTTGCCTAGCAGATCCCAGCCGTCAGTCACTTAGTAGCCATCTGGTTATCAGATCAGCTGTTGTGGTATCACAGTGTTAATGTTCAAATAACCCTTAGTTTACTTACTAAAGAGCTCAAAGCATAAGAGTAGTGATGCTGGCAATTCGGATATGCCAAAGAGAAGCTATAAAGTGCTTCCTTTAGGTGCAAAAGGTGAAAGTTCTCAACTTAATAAGGAAAGAAAAAAAAAATCACGTGCTGAGGTTGCTAATAAGATCTATAGTATGAATCTTCTCTTCCTGAAATTGTGAAGCAGGAAAGAGAAATTCATGCTAGTTTTGCTGTCGCACCTCAAACTGCAAAAATTACTGCACAGTGTATAATAAGTGCTTAGTTAAAATGGAAAAGGCTTTTAATATTTGGGGGTGGAAAACCTGAACAGGAAATGTGTTCCAAACATTGACATGAACTGGTTGCGCCAGAAATTGCTAAGCCTATATGGAGACTTCAGGAAGGGGTCCCCTGAAAAGAGTGACACCAAGCCATTTACTGCAAATAAGCGATGGTTACACAGATTCACGAATAGGTTTGTACAAAAAAATGTAGAAATTACTGAATAGGCTGTATCTGCAAATGAAGAAGCTGCTGCTATGTCCCCAGCAGGGCTAAAGAAGATGATTAGGGAGAGACACCATGTTCACAAATATTTTATTACAATATATTGTTATAATTGTTCTATTTTATTATTATTGTTAATTTTTACTATCTCTAATTATAAATTTAAAATTACCATATTATGTGGGTACAGGAAAAACCAGTACATATAGAGTTCAGTACTATCTGTGATTTCAAGCATCCACTGGGGGTCTTGGAACGTATCCGCCATAGCTGAGGGGGACGACTGTGCATAAATAGTTATCATACTGGGGTAAGTGGATGATGTGTTTTTTCTTTCTCAATTCTACATATACATAGTTGTAAATTGGTCATGTTTACTCATTGTGTGTAGCTTTCAGATATATTTCAAAGGAGTGACAAGTTTATAAAAGCAGAGGCCATATTTGCTACCTATGACAGTGATGTCATTTAATAGTACAGACAGAACAAAAGAAATAATAGCTGGCATGTTTCATTTCTTACTATGTGTCAGGCAGCATTCTAACATTCGACACCCATTTAATCCTTACAACAATGTTATGAGGTGAGCACTGTTGGTGTTCCCAGTTTAGAGAGGACACAACTAAAGCAATGAATGACTCTTGAGGGTGGAGACTGCAGATTTGTCCTTGGGTAGTTTGAGTGCAGAGAGGACACTGCTGATACCCATGCTTAGCTGCCTTCCCAAGACAACATCAGGCCATTTTGGTTAAAAGGAAGTCTGAGGCTTACAAACTGCAGAGTTATTTTAACTACTTACAAAAGAAATAACTTTTCTTCCTAATACTTTAGGGCTACTAAAATTTTGGAGATGAGGCAAAATAATGTACACATTTGAAAAGCAAACAAAACCAACTAAGTTTTGGAACAAAATGAAATATCAAAATGACAATTCTTAGGCAATAACCTTAATGAATATTTCAGGAGTGTTGTCTAAGATTATCTATGAATGCAAATTACACATGAGTCTATAAAAGTTATTTAATTCAAGGTTTTAAACTTAGTGGTGGAGGCTGAAAAGCCACCAGTAGTAATATTCTGTTCAATAAATATGGGGGAATTTGTGTACAAATTTTTAAATTGTAGTTAATTTATTATTCATTTGTTTCAATCTTAGAATATAGACATAGTGAATCATAACACCAAAATATGCATCTTCTCCGAGTACCTGCATCTTACAATTAGGTGTGAGTTTGTTGACTATAGGTATCAATGTATTTTCTTGACAGTTTTGGGAAATCTCTCTTGGTGTTCCCTTGTCACAATTCTGGGATGAAGCTAACCAGAAAACATAATGGAGAATTAATTTATAGCTGAAATCTTTAAAGGATAATTTTGGTAAAAAATATATTATAATAAGGTATGTATAATAAGATATGTATAATAAGCTTTTATACAGCATCCTAGAGAAAAATACCCCAACTTACAGAGTGTTTTCCCAGGTTGGAAAATTAACTCAGTCTTTGCAAGGACACACTACTATTCTGTCTGGTTGGCAGGTTTTGAATGGTGAGTATAGAGTAAAACCTAAGTCCCAAGATCATGCATCCATGTTCATACTTCATCTGCCAAGGGATGAGACCATCTAAATATTTTTTTTCCACTGATGTCAGGTTGTTGCTGGGTTTTAACGGGGCTCTCAGTTTCTCTCCACTTGGGCTTCTCCATGTTTCTCTCCCTGTAGCTAACCTGGGCTTCCTCACAGAAGGTTGGTTAGGTTCCAGTAGTGTGTGTCCTAAGACAAAGTAAGCCAACCAAAAGCTGCAGAATTTTTAGGACCTTGCTTTGAATACTGTTACTTCTATTGCAGTTTACTCATTAGAAATGAGAAAATAAGATTGAACTCTGTTTAAGGAGAGAGAAATTATACTGACATATTCAAGGGAGAATTGATTTAAAAAATGTGAAGACGTGTTTTAAGGCCATCACTCTCTGACCTCTGGCTACAGAATATTTGCATTATTTCCATAAGAAAAATAAACTCACCATCTTCTAGGACTCATCCTCAAATAATTATCTATGGGATAGTAAATACTTTTAACATTATATGATGTATGATCTCTGTTCAAACTATTCAGCTCTGCCATTATAGCTTGTAAACACTCAGAGACCCTGTATAAATAAACATGTATGGCTGTGTCCTAATAATATTTTATTTACAGAAACGTATGGACCAGAATTGCTCTGTTGCCCATAGTTTGCTGACGTCTGACCTACTGCATTGCACTCATGCTTGAGGTCCAGGATTTGCTCATCTGAATCAGGTCCTTGAAAGTGGTTCCTTTTGTGAAACTCTGCATTTGGTTTTTCTCCATCTTAAGACTCAAGGACTAAAAACATAAGTTCTCTGACCCTCGTAACTCGGATACACTGGTGGAACAGGAATGCAGCAATCACTGCAGCTGCTCCTATTTAGAAAGGGGTGAAACGGGAGGCATCTCCGAGGCACACGGATTGACAGCAATTCTGAGTCACAGCTGGGCGGAGACTGCCAGCTGAGTAGTTTTGTGAGCTTGCTGATGTCCTTTGCACTGTCTCTGTCCCTTTTAGTCTAAGCTGAAATAACTAAAATTTTTGTGGATTTCTTATTCACCAACTGATAATCTACTCTATTAGACAAAAGCCATATTAAAATTTTTTCCAACATAAGAACATTTCTGCCATGGGCTCCCTGCAAGGCTGCTGAAGGACAGACAGCTTTCTTAAGGTTTTCAGAAGCCTCAAAAAAGTATGAGGCACATCTTCAAGATGGCTCGTAGGTCTTTTGTCTAATTGAACACTTTTCTGAGGCAACTCTTCAGACATTTCTGAGGTCTTTACTAATGATCTTATGTTTACATGCTGAATTTAATTTTTGTTCTGAGGCCCTTTTATATTTGAAAACCTTGAGTAGGCGGGAATGAGAAATAATTTAAATTTCAAACAGAAATCCCTTTCTGTTTTGACTTTTGTATGAATACTGAAAAGTTCTTTTTTATTTTAAATTCCATCTCTCCTCCTTAATTTTACTGTGGTTTAGTTTGATGAAGCAAGGTGCCATCTCTCCATCTCTGCATGGATATATGTGAAATACCCACAGATTATCAGCCTCTTACAGTAGTACAATACATTTGTCGCAATTAATGAGCCAACATTGATATGTTATTATTAATTCACAGTTTTACTGATTTACAAGTTAATTTTGGTAGTATAAGTTTCCTCTATATGTTTGAGATGTCTGTGTATGTTAGGCAAAGATTTTTGGATGATGTGTAATTGAATGTGTCTTTATTTTACCATAATATTTTGTTTATAGTTTTTCTAGGTACAGAATTTTAGGTTGGTAATCATTTTTTTCTCAGAATTTTGTAGACATTTGCTCATTATCTTTTAGATTATGGATAAGTTTTATGCCATTCAGATCCTTAAATCTTTTAAGTGACTTGTTAGATCCCTAATTTTTTGTAAGTGACCCATATTCTTCTTTATATTTTCTTCTCAAATCTTCCTTTAATGCCAGATTTTCTTTTTTTAAAAACATTTTTATTGAATTATAGTCATTTTACAATGTTGTGTCAAATTCCAGTGTACAGCACAATTTTTCGGTTATACATGAACATACATACATTCATTGTCACATTCTCTTTTGCTGTGAGCCACCACAAGATCCTATATATATTTCCTTGTGCTACACAATACAATCTTGTTTATCTATTCTACATTTTGAAATCCCAGTCCCTTCCTAACCCCCGTCCCCCTGGCAACCACAAGTTTGTATTCTATGTCTATGAGTCTGTTTCTGTTTTGTATTTATGTTTTTTGTTTGTTTGTTTGTTTGCTTTAAGATTCCACATATAAGCAATCTCATATGGTATTTTTCTTTCTCTTTCTGGCTTACTTCACTTAGAATGACATTCTCCAGGAACGTCCATGTTGCTGCAAATGGCGTTATGTTTTGGTTTTTATGGCTGAATAGTATTCCATTGTATAAATATACCACGTCTTCTGTTTCTTTTGGAACAGTGTGCCTTGATTTAGAACTCTGTGTGTGTGTGTAGCTTTGCTAGACCTCCGATCATTTCTTTTAGTTAGCTGTAAGTAAACTTTCTAAGGACACAGGGCAGGGAACAGAGCACACTTAGTATCAACATAATTATTACTGATGGAGCACAAAAGGAAGATCTGAAAGAAAGGAGACTTTTCTTAAAAAAGGTAGGATTCAGGGGACCCTTAGGACATCATGTGCCATTTAAAGTTTTGTAAAGTGGTATATATATGAAGGTGTCATTTTTATATAATCTCTAATGTAAATGCCATAGAAAACTACAGTATTAGAGAATATCAGAATTTTTAGAAGACACCGATTGCCTCAAAAATGTGTTATTTCTTCCTCCATAATGAAAATATGATTCTTCGTTGCATAGATGTGAAGAACAGAATGGGTATCCCAGAGACACTCATTGCCAGTTTTGACCATGTGATTAAATTCTTACTGGTGGCATGAAAAATGGTTCTGATAAGTTTCCTTAAAGGAGAGAGATCTGTATCTCTTTTCTCTGTTCCTTCTTGCTATTTGAAAGGCAAGCATAAATGCTGAATCTTCAGCTCTTACCCTTTCCTGTGGTAACCTTGGGAGTAGAAACCGGATTTCAAAAGTGAAGGACCATGAAGGAAAGTCATGTATCCATCTCAATATTGAGTAGATTAGAAGCCTGGAACAACTACTTCTGTACTTCTTGACCATAAGTAAAAATATCCTTCTGTCATCTTTACAACAGTGCTATGTTGAATATTTCTATAATTCCCACCCAAACCTAATACTAACTAGTCCATAATTTTTAAAAATGACTATAACCAGAGAAACTATGAGTTTAATTACTGAATACATGTTTGCACTGGTATAACATAGCTACCTCTTCCATTTCTGTGTTTAAGATCAAAATGGTCATTTTATTTCTTTAGTAATTATCCCATAATTGTATTTCTTACTTCAAGTCTCTTTTACTGCTGTATACTCATTACACTGTAAATTTATATATGTACTATACGTATAAATATATATTTAATTATATATGCATATGTGTGTGTGTGTGTGTATATATATATATATATATATATACATATACATTTTATAATTTCTTTATGCTTTTAAATCATGATATGGGAAATAAAAGTCACATTTAGGCTTTGAAAATCTAACTTACTTTTTCAAAATGAACTATTATTTATTATTCCAGAAGTCTTCAGTGAATTACATATTGTTTTCTTTACCTTTAAAAAAAAATAGAGTGAAGTAATAGTGAACTTAACACCCATTTTACCTAGGAAGTAATAGCCTGCATTTTGGGAATAGGGGACTTTTAAAAAAATACGCACTTCGTAATATTCTCTGGGACCACTTTAGCAGGCTCCAGCAAATAAACCCCTTATCTAAAACTCCTTGCTTGTATGGCTGCTGACTTTGACAGTTGTCAGCATGACTTCTTCTTGCATCAACTCCTGCCTCCAGCAGATTCCCTTCCTGTCTAGGAGATTTAAGGAATGTGAAAGTAAGGCAGTCACACACTCAGAGATGCTCTGCTTCAGCAAAATGGAAAATGATATTAACAGGACACCCACGTTCTGTCTTACTGCCCCATGTAAATTCGCTGGCATGTATTTCATGGCTTACTGTCAAATTCCTTGGTTATAAACCTGAGAGCATTAAAATACAATGCAAAAATATATTTTCGTAGTTTTGTAATACTTCTTATTCTGTTGTCTTCTATCTACTGAGAGTCATTGAGGAAAAACTCATATTTTTGTTTCCTACGATTTCTATTCAGTCATATGCTAAAAATACCAGAAACAACATTCAGGTTACTGGATAATTTCTATTCCCATTCCCATTGCAAGCATTACGTGTCCCCTCCCCCCCAATGCTTTTTACATTATGTATTGATTTTGATGTTTAAAGTGCTTGACATTTTCTGTATTCTACACTGCTTGCTTCTATCTGTTTGGGGTTTGATGTGGCTTTCTCTCAAAGCATTTTCCATGTTGAAGATGTCAATTTCCAAGTGAATAGGAGTTCATCATTTTACTCTCTCAACCTATGTTGATACATGATGCTTTTGTGATAAACTTATCTCTTCTCCATTTTAGGATGTAATCACTCAGTAATTCTAAGAATATCTGTAGCATTTTAGACTAAATAGAATAATCAGTATGTCCCAAAAAGAAGATAAGATAGGGAAATGATAAATGCCTTAGGCTTTATGGATTTCCAGTAATGGATAATGAGGATTGACCCAAAATAATGTCATTAGATCAGAGACATTTGTTTCTGATGTGATCCCACTGTCAGCCTCAACTCCCAGCTCCTCTCGGAAGCTTTCAGCCCTCTCAGTGTGTATAACAGAATCCGGTGCTGTTTACCTCACTGTGCACATTCTGCTCAAAAACTGCTTTTAGCTAATGTAACAAGAAAGATGAGGTTAAAGAATAAGTTATAGTGGCCAATACCCTTTGCACCCAAGCTCTATCCTACTGATCATTTATGTTTGACAGGAAAAATGACCAAAGTAAATGAAGCTGCAATTACATAATTTAATACTATTATTGGGGCTCATGGTAGAATTTTTTTTAAATGTGTGTATATGTGTGTATATGTGTTTTCCAAAAAAATAAGGAAAGATATTTTTTTCCATACTCTTCGCCAGTGTGCATCTATTTATCCTAAAGGGATAGCCCCTGTTGGGGGAAAAAAGTTCCAAGTCTTTGGACCTACCCCAGGAAACAGCAAGCATGACCATTTTTAGTAAAATATTTATATAGGCACTCTACCTACGCTTGTGCACGTCTGTATAAAATGGTAGTGGTATCTACAAAATGGGAGGAAAAAGAACATCTGGTCATTACAAAGAAACCTAAAAAAACCCCAAGGATAGTTATCACTTGTGGTTAGCAATATATTCTTGATTTTTCAGCAGTAATTTCACCATATACTTTCTGTTTTCTCTCTATTTTGAAAGAGCATAAAATCTATTGGCAGTATGTTAATGCAAATGATACCAGTAGGCAAAATCAATAGGAAAAAATGCTTCAAATATAATTTAGCTTTATCTAAATTAGTATAATTGAGTACCACACTGTTAAACAATTTAGTCTGATTCTGAAAACATGGAATTGGTTTCATTTCTGAAAATCATTCCAAAAACCAAACTTAAAAAAAATTTCCCTTATGGTGTTGATGCTCTGAAAATGCATGTACATATATTTTTTTGAGTACCTGTTTTCAGTTATTTTCTGTATATACCTAGGAGTGGAATTGCTGGTTTATATGTTAATTGTGTGTTTAATTATTTGAAGTACTATCAAATTATATTGCCAAAATGAATCATTTTACATTCTTGTTAGCAATGTACAAATGTACAAAGTTTCTAATTTACCCACATCCTCACCAATGTTATTTTCCCTTTATTTTTTTTGAAACATTATGGCCATTCTAGTGAGTGTGAGTGGTATATTCCTCTTCTTTTGATTTGTATTTTCCTAATGACTCATGATATTAAGGAGTTTTTAATGTATTTGTTGGGAAGTTTTGTATTCTGTATGGAGAAATGTCTATTGAAGTTTTGCCCTTTTTTAAATTGAAATTTGTTTCTTTTTGTCATTGAGTTTTAAGAGATCTTTGTTCTGGATACTAGATCTTATCAGATATATTATTTTCACGTATTTTCTCCCATTCATTATGTTGTATATTGACTTTTTAAAATAATGTCCTATTCACAATTTTTTTAAGTTTTGATGAATTCCATTTTATCTGTTTTAGTGTATCTTTTCTTTTGTTGCTCATGTGTTTGGTGTCATATCTAAGAATCCATTGCCAGATGTGAAGTCAGGAAGATTTACTTCTATGTTTTTTTGTAATAATTTCATGGATTTTAGCTTTTGATTGGAGAATTTAATCCATTTTTACTGAAAATAATTACTAATAAAGAAGGCTTAATTCTGGCATTTTACTGTATATTTTCTGAATGTCTTATACCTTTTTTGTTCATCATTTTCTCCACTGCTTTCTTCTGTGCTTTGATTTTTTTTTTTTTATAGTGTTTCTTTTTGGTTCCCTTCTCATTTCCTTTCCTATTTACTTTTAGATATTGTCTTACTGGTTCCCCTGTAGATTACAAGTAACACCCAAATTTCCAGCAATCTTGTTTGATTTGGGTGCCAACTTAGCTTAAATATCATTAAAAACCTTATATACTCCTCTATGTTATTTCATAATATACATGATAATACATTTTGTTACCATTAATGTAGATTTTTAAGTATTATTTTATTCTAGTATCTTTTAATACATAGGAAATACAAAGTTTTACAATCCCCAGATAGAAGATTTGCTGTTACTTTTCTATGAAGCTACTTTTACCAAAGTTCATTATTTCTTCATTTTGCTTAGAGTTACTGTCTAGCATCTTTTTATTTCAGCTTGAACAATTTTAGCATTGTTTTGTAGGGAGGCTCTACTAGTGACTAACTTTCTCAGTTTTTGTTTGCTGGGAGTGCTTTAATTTCTTACTGATTTTTGAAGGTTAGTTTTGTTGGATACAGAATTCTTGATTGATAGTTATCTCTTTCAGCGCTTTAAAAATCTACTCTCTGGCCTCCATGGGTGCTGATGAGTAATTTGCTATCAATCTTATTGTGGGCACTTTGTTTGTGATGAGTTGCTTCTCTCTTGCTGCTTTCAAGATTCTGTGTTTATCCTTGGCTTTTAACAATTTGATTATAGTATCTTTCATTTTGGACTTCTTTGAATTACTGACGTTCTTGAATATGTAGATTTGTCTGTAATCAAATTTGGAGAGATTTTACCCGTTATTTCTTCAAATAACTTTTCTGTTTCTTTCTCTCATTCCCTCCTTGGCTAAGTTTATTCCATAACTGTTGCTCTTTCTGATGCTATTATAGGTTGGATTGTTTTGTTAATTCTTTTTTTGGATTGCTTATTACAGTGTATAGAAATATAACTCATTTTTGTATGTAGATTTTGTATCCTTCAACTTTACTGAGTTTGTTTCCTATTTATTAGTTTTCATTTGGAGGCTTGACTGGGGAGGCATCTGCTTCCAAGACTCCTCCCTCAGATCCTTGGTAGAATTAATTAGTTTGTAGTTGTAAACCTGAGGCGTCTGCTGGCTTTTGAGTGGAAACTGACATCACCTCCTGAGGGCTGCCTGTAGTTCCTGCCATGTGGCCTGTTCTTACCTTGGCTTCTTTTTTTCCGTCAAGTATATTACTCTTCTTGGGGCGCCTTAAGAAAACAGCATTGACTGGTGGTTTAACGAAAAGAAAATTTTTCTCTCGTAGTTATGGAAGTTGGAAGTTCCAGGTCAGGGTTCAGAAGGATTAATTTCTGATAAGTGCTGTCTCTTGGCTGTGGCCAATGGCCACCTTTCACTATATTCTCATATGGCCTTTCCTCAATGCATGTGCTTGGAGGGAGAGAGCTCTCCTGTGTCTCTTCTTATAAGAACACTAATCCTACTGGGTCAAGACCTCAGCCTTATGACGTCATTTAGCCTTAATTAATTATTCAGAGTCCTATCTCCAAATATAATGACACTGGGCTTTTAGGGCTTCAACATGAATTTGAAGGGAACACAAACATTCAGTCCATAGCTTTCTTCCTCTGGCACTTAAAATTCTGGTCCTTCTCTCATGCAAAAGACAAGGCATTTGATTCTAATAACTGCAGAAGTTTTAACATATATGAGCATCAACTGAAGGCTCATCTGAATATCATATAAATTAGATATGAGTGAGACTTGATGCATGATTTCTCACTGTGACAATGTTCCTCTTGGTTGTGGACTTGTGAAAGCAAAAAAGTTGTGCTTCCAAAATATAGTGGTGGGACAGGCAAGGGATGACAGATCTCAAGCAGGTTCGAAACCTAACAAGGTAAATTCCATTGCGTCTTAAGACTGGAGAAAATTTTCTTTGGTTCAGTGCTTTCCAGGATCCCTGGGGTGGCAGTGTCTGCCTCACATCTCTGCAGGGTGACCCTTCCTACATGCCACATGGTTCACTGAGACTTGGGAGGGGGCCCTTCTAAAAGCAGTGAGGAAGCAGCTTTGCCCTCTAGGCCTGTGGTGGCATTGGCAACCCTGCAGATCTCTGAGTTGCTTTTGGGGTCATGCTTCCTTTTTCTTGAAGGATAGCATGTTTGCATCACTCTTTTCATTCCATCTCATCTCTCTGTTTCCTTTAGTCCCAGCTGGCAGTGTTTTTGCTGGTGTAATGCCATCTCTAAGGTCCTTCTCAAAAGGTTGTGCAGCCATACCCTTAGTGTTCTTTTCAGAGCATTCTTTCTCATTTTTTCCCAATTGCATAGGCTGAGAATTTTCCAAACCTTTAAGTTTGGATTCCTTTTTTGCTTAACAATCCATTCAATGTATCTTTCTCTTCTTGCATTTTACTAGACTTGAAAGGAAAAACCAAGCTGCTCCTTCAACATTTTGTTTAGAAATCTTCTGGCTAAATATCCAATTTTGTTACTTGTAAGTTCTGTCTTTCCAAAACACTACAATTCAGCCAAGTTCTTTATAAAGCCACTTTGTAACAAGGATAGTCATCCCTCCATTTTCTAATAACTCATTCCTCATTTCCATCTTAGATCTGATCAGAATACCCTTTAAAGTTCATATTTCTAAAAACAGACTGTTGTTGATGCATACATTCTCTAAGAAGATGGAGGATTTCTCTCAGCTCTCCTCTTTTCTTTCTGAGTCTTCACTAGAATCTCTTTTAATGTCTGTATTTCTACCAGTAGTTCCTTCATGGTAATCTAGGCTCTCCCAAGTGTGCAACTCAAAACTCTTCTAAACTCTTTCATCACCCAGTTTCAAAACCACTTCCATGTTTTTAGGTATTTGTTAACAACAGCGCCTTGCATCATGGTACATGTATCTTGTTTGGTTGGCTTGGCTGCATAACTAAACACTATAGATTGGCTAGGTTAAATGACAGACATTTGTTTTCTTAGAGTTCCAGGGGCTAGATGTTCCAGATCAAGGTCTAACAGCATTGATTTCTGTTGAGAGCCAACCTGTAGACCTTTGCCTCCTCAGTGTGACCTCACATGCCTTTTCTTCAGTGTGTGAACACCCAGAGAGACAGAGCTGCCTGATGTCACTTCTTGTAAGATCAGTAATCCTATCAAATACGGGCACCATCCTTTTGACCTCATTTGAACTTAATTATTTCCTTTACTTCTCATCTCTAAATACAGCCACACTGGTGGTTAGGATTGCAACATATAAATTTGAGGGGAATACAAACAGTCAGTATATAACATCCAGCTAGCAAGGAGACTTACCTAGAGTGACTCTGCTAGCCAGATGGAATCTGATATAACATAAGAAAATAATGAGAATGACATCTCATCATCTTTGCTATTTGTAGTGGTTAGAAACAGGTTATAGTTTCCAGATTCACTCAAGTGTAGGGGATTACACAAGTATTTGAACACCAGAGGCAGAGATAATGGGGACCATTTAAAGTATGTCTGCCAGAGTTTGAAACTCATGACTTTTATTTTTCAAGTGGTTACCTCTAATTCATAAAGATCCAAATTTAGTGTACTTTCTTCTAATATACTTTTTGATTTAATTTTTTTCTGTGCCTTATGTTTTTTATTTTAAATTCTATTTATTTGATTCTTTTGTTGTTGTTGTTGTTGTTGTTGTTATTTTATTGGTATAGAAAGATTATCCAACTTTCTAATCTCTACATTTACTTATCTTTACTTCTCATTTAAAATTTTGGTCCTTTGAAGAATTTTGTTTTTTTTCTTTTTGGGTGTTTCTTCCAAGAGTTTTTACTAAAGGTGAATTTTAGTAAACTTTTTAATCTTTATATATATGTGGAGAATATATCTATTATACTCTCATATTTTAATACATTATTTAGACACAGAATCAGTAGTACAAAATTATTTTCTGTTAAAACTTAGGAAAGTTTACTCATTGCTTTCTTGTTCATCTGTCACTATTGTGACTACTGATCAAAATATGATTTTTTTTTTACTTTGTAGGAATCTATTAACTTCAACAGCTTTTGAAAATGATTCTATCTTTGATGATCATATTATCATTCTGCATGTGGATTTTATTTTAACTATTCTGTTTGAAGCTGATTTTCTTTTCCTTTCAATCAGAGGTCTTTTATGTTTCTATAATTTTTAAAAAAATTCTCTGTATTAGTATTTTGTTTTATTTCTTATACATCTGGACTCTCCTAACAGTAATCCTACACATCTCATAATTTTAATTATATCATCTATTCCTTTATTTTTCATGTGCTTCTACAAGAGTTCCTTCATTGAATTACCAGCTTAGTACATATTCTTAAATTGTATTAGTTCTGTTATTCCTCCACTTATTGAATTAATTCACCTCATTATATTTTGCCTAATATTTCTAGTCTTCTTTATAACTAGTCCTTTTGTCTTCATGGTATCTCTGCAATGTATCTCTTCGGAGTATTAGTCTTAATTTAGTATTTTTATATATTTATTATATAGTGGCTGGTTTATATAGTATAGGTTTTTCCTTCTGATGTCTTTTTCTTATTGTAATTTGATGCTTAAACATTTACTATATTAGATTTTGAAATTATTTCCTGGTGGTACTTGGCTTTCAGAGTGGACAAGTTGAAAGGAACAAGGCCAAAGCCTTCCTTAGTGCCTATGGTAGGTTTAAAATTTGAGATAGGGGAGGCATTCTTCACTGCAGAGGCTGCTGCACCACCATGGAGCTTGGACACCCAAATCAGGAATTTTCTCTTCAGAAAATTCTGAATCTCAGGGAAAGAGTGTCTTCACCTGTTCCATTAACTTTTCTCCCTCTTTGTTCTTAAGGCAGCAGGAAGGAACCTGTTGCTGTCTGTTCTTTACTCCACCCTACATGTGCTGAGCCTGTTGTGATAATCCCACTCCCTCTGATGTAATAATCATCTCGGAGGAATGCAACAGAGAAGAGAAAGCACAGCTTCAAAGCTCTCTTCCTGCACAGACCTCCTGCACAGCACCAAGCCCACCACAGTACCTTACAATTGACTTGTAACCCCCAGAAATTCCTCACAGTATGTTAATTCTTTAAATCTGTAAAAAAATTGCATCAGTAAAGCTTTCATCAATATCATGTTTGATGCTTTCCAAAGGATGGTTTAAAAATTTTGGACAGTGTTTACCTCCTGGATAATCGATTTCTCCTCTCTTTGGTTCCATAAGTGATCTTCTTTTTTTGTGGGTTTATTTTTGGCCCCTTGAAGTTACTTTTGAGTTTTCTTTCCAGACTTCTCTCCCTACCAAGTGTTAAATGTGTTGATATGCTGTGTAAAGTCACAAAGGTGTTCTGTCTTATCTTACAAAATCTTTCTGGTAACCATAGTGTTGCTAAGCTCCATTTGTTAAGAAAGACTCTTTTCCCTATTGATTTGCAGTGGCAAGTCTGTTATGCATCAAATTACCATATGTACATAGGCTTGTCTGGAGACTCTCTTTTCTCTTTTCACACAGTTTATTCATCTGTGCTTGTGACCAAACAAAAGAACATTATTCATTTTGCTGTGTAGGAAATCTCTATATCTGAGAGAGGAACGCCTCCCTCCATACTGTTTGTTGTCTTCACGACAGTCTTGGCTTTTTCCTGGGTTTTCATATAAATTATATCTGATCTATTTTCATGAAAAAAATGTTGAAGGGTTACTTAATATTGCACTGAATCAGTTGAAACTTGTGTAACTATAGCTTTGCAATTGAATCTTCCAATCATGAGCCTAGTCTATATCTCTGTTTAAATCTTCTTTAACATTTCTAAATAAAATCTCTTAATATGTTTTGTCATCAACTTGCCTGTACTTTGTATGTTGATGTTTTTTAAGACTACTGTATAACTGCATAATGCACATGTGCAAAGTGTATGTGGCTCTTTTGTCATAATTACTTGTTGTCAATTGGCTTTGCCTCCTTGTGTACTTGGTTTATTTATGTACTGAGCATTGTTTAAGAAAGAGAATACAGACTTGTGGTTACCAGGGGGGTGGAGGGTGGGAAGGGATAGACTGGGATAAATAATAAAAAAAAAAAAAAAAGAAAGAAAGAAAAAGGTTTTTTAAACGTTTTGTTAGCTTTCTGGGGGTATAGCCTGACAGGAAACAGTAAAGTACAGATCATTTGCTTGAGGTTCCCTGATCAAAACAGCCACGTGCGTGTAGGGTAGAAATTTGTTCACAGCCTGTTGCCGTAACTTATCAGGAATCCCTCCAGTCTCTCAACTTTATCATTGTTACTGCTCTTGTTGTTTTGAGCCAAATAGAACCAGCTCAGTTTTGTTGTGGGCAGAATGGGAAGGTTTATTTCTCTGTTGCTCTTAGCCTGAAGATGTGTAGAGACTTGTCCTGTCACCACAGGGGGAGGGTCTCTTAGAGACTCCCTACCTTAGGATGTTTTTGGCTTTGACTTTCCTCTTTACCCTGGAAGTTCTGAAACCAACATCTAAGTGTACGGTATCCACAAATGCCATCAGAATAGAAGAAACTTTGTCACTTTAATAGTCTTTTTACCTCTATAAATTCAGGCTTTTCTCCATAATTTGGTAGGGAAATTTCAAACTGCTGTTTATTTCTTCAATATTTTTAGGCTGTCTCTTTTAAAACGTAGGTAGAATTTTTCTCACTTGAGGTCAATCCAAGTAACTTGACCTATCCTTATTAGATTTGTAACTTCCTGAAATTTATTTTTCACATTTCAGGCAGAAGAATCTTTCTACATACCTCCCTACAAATCTTATCATACTCTTGTCTTAAAATCTTTACTACCTTCTTATCACTTTATTACTTTCTTAAAATTGTCTTTAAATTTATTATGTAATGATATGATACCTGAAATCTAGACTAGGGTTATATCTCACGATAATCTTTATTCAGCTGATCCTAGAAAATTTTTATTCCAGGAATGCATTGTGCTTTCTTTGCCTCTGGTCTTTGAATATGACATTACTTCTGCGTAGAATCCCCCCTTTACCTCCCACCCTATCTTTTGTATCTGCTATCATGGACTTACCTTTCAGACTTCAGTTTAAAGATACTCTGTAACTCTGACAGGATGTAGTATAAAATAACAGTTAAACTTATCGGGCACCAAGGCAATTTTCTGAACTTATCTAGCCTTCAGTATCCTATTTATAATGCCAGTATACCTGACATTTTGTTTTGTGGACTAAACTGTACTCTGTTTGTTACATAATAAACAGTAAGTGCTATTTTCCATTATTGCCAGCTCCCTTTTATTTACATCCCCTCATCTGATAAGATTGGGTAGTTGCCAAAAGTCTATACACCCTTTTCCAGTTGCCTATAAACATGAGAAGTTGAAATTTTTAATATTTAGTCATTGACTTCTTTCATTAGAGTTCAAGAACTTGAAGGTGACAGCTCTGTCTTGCCTGTACTTTTATCCATTATGCATGTATGTATGTAAGTATACTAGTAAATATTTGTTAACAGTTGAGCAAATGAACAGTAATTAAATCACCCTCTCTTATATTTATGAGAAAAGTATAGAGATACAGACTATTTCCTAAAGCTGTGAAGACAGTTAAAGGGATATTTGGAAGACTCCTACCTAAATACCAGGCAGTATGCCAACCTCCAGAACCTAATCTATATGTTGCAAAGAGACATGTGTGTAGTACATATATTACATTATACCGAAGAAGGAAATAGATTAACAACGTAAGGATGTTATTTTTTTTCTTATTTAGTAATATATATCCATTCCCTATGTATTATTTATTTATTTACTTACTTACTTACTTATTGCTATGTTAAATTGAAGTACAGTCAGTTACAGTGTTTCAATTTCTGGTGTACATAATGTCCAAATCTTGCATACACATACATTTATTTGTTTTCATATTTTTTCATTAGAGTTATTACAAGATATTGAATATAGTTCCCTGTGCTAGACAGAAGACAAAAGTTTTAATCTATTTTTAAATATAGTGTCTAACATTTACAAATCTCAAACTCCCAAGTTTATCCCTTCCCCCTCTCATTCCCACAGTAACCGTAAGATTGTTTACTATGTCTGCAAGTCTGTTTCTGTCCTTTTCTTTCTTTTAGATTCCACATATGAGAGGGATCATATGGTATTATTATTTCTCTTTATGTTTTACTTCACTTAGAATAACAATCTCTAGGTCCATCCTTGTTGCTGCAAATGGAGTTATTTTATTCTTTTTTATGGCTGAGTATGCCATTTTATAAATATACCACAACTTCTTTTTCCAGTCATCTGTCAGTGGACATTTAGGTTGCTTCCATGTCTTGGCTATTGTATATAGTGCTGCTATGAACATTGGGGTGCATGTATCTTTTTGAATTAGAGTTCCCTCTGGATACATGCCCAGAAATGGAATTGCTTCATCATATAGTAAGTCTATTTTCAGTTTTTTGAAACAGAATCTCCATACTGTTTTCCATAATGGCTACACCAAGCTACATTCCCACCAGCAGTGTGGGAGGGTTCCCTTTTCTCCACACCCTCTCCAGCATTTATCATTTGTGGAGTTTTGAATGATGGCCATTCTAACTGGTGTGAGGTGATAAATGATTGTAGTTTTGATTTGCATTTCTCTGATAATTAGCAATATTGAGCATTTTTTCATGTGCCTATTGATCATTTGTAGACAATGTAAGGATTTTAGATCAAAAGATTATGATGTTGTTTTGATGGATGAAGTAGGGGTGTAGATTGTGACCTAGTGTGACATTGGTAGAGCTCTCAGTACACTCTGAAAAGTCATGCTTCCTTGCTGTTCTGCCATACTTGAAAAGAAGACAGTAGCAACCTGACCTAAGATAATATAAGATTTTCCTAAAGCCTAAAACATATAGAATCTGTCCATATTAATGGCTAAAACCTGTAACTTTCTGTTCAGTTTTACCCAAACTAGAATTAGTCACAGCCGATATTTTCATGTGTACATTTAACAAGTTGTCTTAATTTTATGTTCCTTACCATGTATGTGCATATACTATACAAATATAGGAGGGGGGATACATTATAAGGAGAAGTATTTTGAAAAAGCTTACAATTGTACTTCAGTCACTTAATTTGTATCTTTTTTTGAGCTTTTGATTTGTTGCAACATCACTAGTAATTGCAACATAATTTGGCTCTATTAGATTTATTGAGGTTTGGGTATCTTCAATATTTAACATAGTTTAGAAGCCCATACAGTGAGTTACATAATCCTACACCATAAATAAGGGGAAAGTGGGACATTTTAAGGCTAAATAGAGTGCAACAATATCATCGTTTAACATGCAAGTTAATAAAGGTTAGAGAATTTGTCACCAAATCAAGATTTTATGAGGAGGTGGAGTCAAAATATATATATGTATGTTCCGAAATTCTCAGCTGAAAATAGAAAAGATTATGACTGATAAGGAAGCATATCCTAAGTTATTTTAGGAGTGTTAGAAAATTAGGGGAATGCACTGTGAAGGCTTTAAGTAGAACACTTTAGTTCGTATGGAAAACATTGCTATTAGAATATTTAGTACATAAAATTAAAAAGATAGTTTGAAATCTGTAAAAATGTAGAAAGGAAATTATTCTCATTATTTGAGACAGTGGATTTTGACAACTGTAGCCTTTTGGCTAATATTATGAGATGATGGAAGTGATATTTTGGAAGATTATACAGCAGCAGTTAAAATGATTGATTTTGGTAGGGAATAAACTGGAAGCAAAGGGACTGATGGTCGGATTATTCCATTTGCCGTATGCTGCTGATATTACTGCTGCTTGCTTAGAGGCTACTTAACATCAAGTTCAGAATGGAAATTTACTCGTCATCGCACGTCCCAGAAGAATATGGAGTAAGAGTGAATGCGTCTATCCCAGTCCCAATTTAGGGTGCCTGTCTTTGAAATAAACAGCCTGAAATGAATCTGTTGAGTTTTTACATGAAATGGATTCAGAATAATAACAGAATCTTCTATGGAATTCCTAACTACTGCAAAATTGTATATACCAGAGCAGACAAGGGTGTCAGCCTTATCTCTGTAACATTCTAAACACTGCACAGGGCAGATGAAGAAAGTGTAGACACAGACACACTTTGAAGGAATGGAATAGTGTTTATAAAAAAACGGTGGAAGAGAAATTTGAGCACAAGATAGATGACTAGCAATACTGAAGTGAGATTCAACACAGGTGTAAAATTTACTGTCACACACCTAGAGATGTTTAGATGTAAGTAATAGATTGAAAGGTTTCTAAGAGATTTGTGAAATTCCAGAACACTTGGAATGAATGATTTAGGTAAAGATATTTGACTAATTTAGTTCAGGTTTTTCATCAAATTATAGGTCAAAAAATATCATATGAAAAATTATATTATCAATCAAAGCTTAAGAAGCATTTTTTTTAAATTAACCTTTTTACCAGTTTCATAGGATTAAAAATCTACATGGGTAAGAAACTATCCTCTAAACTCAATTCAGACAGTTATCTCTTGATACTTTTGAAGTGAGGTATGCAAGCCAGTTGAATTAGACACAGTAACCAGTCAGATTATGGAACTATTACCAGAGGAAGTTTATCCACAGAGAAGAAGTTAGGGGGAAAATGCAGAGAGAGTAAGAGATGAAAGATTTGGGGGGAGAAAGGAAAGGGGAGTGAGAGGTCAGCAGCTGGACAACAGAAGTGAGCATGGGACACTTAATGTGAGCTGCCTGATGTTTTATTCCTTCCAGTGGAGAGAAGGTACATTTACTATAATCAGATTTTGCTGCATGCTCCTGTTTCATGGAGATTCTAAGCACACAGAAACTTCTGCCAACTAGTTTTTGGCTGTTATAACATAAACAAATTACTAAAATGTCTGAGTCTCATTTATCGCAACTGTGACATGAGCACAGAAATATGTTTTGTGTGTGTGTGTGTGTGTGTGTGAGAATTCAGAGAGACAATCCTTATTAAATTATCAGCCTGGTGGCCAGTCCTTGGTTAGTATTCAAAATCATAACTTTTAACTCTATTGATATTATTGTGTATCAGTTACTGATATTATTTTGTGTGCCTACATATATTATATGTATTTATAGACAGACCTATCTAGAAGTAATCACCTTTTGAACTAGCTTGGAATGAGTTTCTATTTTGAAAGAAATCCTCTCTAGGAGATATATTAATGGCCTTGAATGGATTTACTAGAAGCAAATTCTTATTGCCTGCTGAGTTCGGACACGGTGCCTGGTACTGAGGATTCCTTCACAGTGGCGTGAGAAGATGGAAGACGAGAACATTCCGCAGTCTCACGGCTGCCGTGACTGCTGCTTGTAGTGCTTTCAGAATTAGTCCGCATGCCCACTGAGACACGGTTTTGGAAGATTGGAGCTAAATATACGTATATCAAAAGACAGTCACTAGATTTAAAGGAAGTTAAACAAAAGTGGAAATGGTCAGTTCTGACTGTCCTACCCGGAGAGAGACAGGGACCAGCATAGTGATTGCATTCCTCCAAGGTGAACATTCTGTGTTTTGTTACTTAGTTCTTTAAGATTTCTAACATCCACGATGAGACTAAAACATTCATGTTACCAAAATCAGCCCCTAATTTTTCAGCATTGCCTGTGGTTTCACAAATAAGTCAGTGGCCTCGTTGTCAATTGCTAACATGTAAAATGGGGTGTTCATTGAATTGGGAATCTGATTTCAAATAAAGGTGAATAGAGGAGAAGAGTTGGTTAGCAGGCACTTGCCAAGACAGGTGGATTGAAGGTAGAGACTTGTTACTCACTAGTTACATCAAGTTTGGTTTTCCTTTTGTAGTCTGTGACTGGCTTAGAGAAGATTAACAGTGAAAGAGTCTGAGGTAATTGGATAGCTCACAGTCCTCCGAGGCCAGCAGAAATAAAAGTCAGACAATCTAGTAAGCACATTAATGAAAGGGTTAGTGGGACTTGTATGGATTTGTGTGTTGAGAGCCAAAACAAAATTGGAAATAAGCTCCTAGAATTCTTCTGGAATTTTTGTCACTTAAAAAGGAAGGTTTATTGAGTGGTAAGGAGATCATGCTTGACACAAATCAGAGGTCAGGAAGGTATCTTGCTTCTTCAGCAAGCTTCACACCTGAGTTAGAAAAAAATATTTTGACACCTGCTTAATATCACAAGCCCAGCCTGTCTTGAGATACGTGAATTTTATGAAATGAAAGAGTTGACATGTTCTCCAGGTCAAGGAAAACGTAACCATATTTAGAGCAAGAGAAGGAAAAAAATCTATTATAAACTAAGATTGACAGAGAATATTCATAAAATCTGAAAGGAGTTTACTTACTTGGTTTTGCCCAATTTAGAACTAATATTTGGTTCAAATAACTAACGTATGGATATTGTTAATATATGCATATCAATACCCATTTACCTTCTTTATTACTAGACCTTCTGAAGATGAAAAGCCCCTCTCTATAATAACTCTATGTAGTATATATTGGCTGTTTTTTTTCTAAACAGTGAGTTATATTGTACATGTAATATGTTGTTAAGCCCATACCCAGTTCTGCATCTCTTGGAAAGTTATGCCCTCATCCAATGTGGCTAGAAAAACCAACTTGGTGTTCTTACTATGTCTTCTTGAATCTCTGCCTTTTTTCATTTTTTATTTTCCATGTTCTATTTAGGAATGAAATTTCGCCTTTAACCTTCAGGTTACAGTATTACTAATTCTTCATCTATATTTTATTTCAGTTACCTTAGATGGATTTTATTTGTACAGCTACTTTAATTGATAACTTGGAACAACCTTTGAATTTCAAATGTGTTTTCTTTTTAAACTGAGCCTACCAAATCTGCATTCTCTTTATGGGGATCTGAGTTCTTAACACTCTACTGACAAAAGTCTTTTGAAATAATAAGAGACAGTGTTTATAGTTCTTATAGCCAAACTCAGAGCTAATCTATGTTTAATGACTTTATAAAGCTTTAATATGTTAACAGTGGGTGAATACAGTTAATTTTGATGGATTTTGTTATCAAATGGGTTATGGAATGCTCTGTATAAGTCATTCATGGCACAACAGTTTTCAGTAAATTGAACACTCCCTATCTCTGACTGATTGAGAGGACAGGAAGGCAAATAAAGGAAAGGAGAGCAAAAGAAAAGAGTTAAGGAAAGGAGAGGAGAGGAGGGGAGGGGAAGAGAATGGAAGATAGAAAAATAAGTGAAAAGTGAGTATTTATTTGGGTCCAGTTACGTGTCTGTGCTTACACTTACGGGTCCCAAATCAGGATGCCTTTGTAGACCAGGAACTTCCCTTGGGAGCAGAGATGGCAAATAAGGTAAGCACTCATTCTTGTCCTATAATTTGAGCGTATCTTAAAGGTGGGTCTGCATGTTTTTCTGTTGTTTTTCTTTTTTCTTTTTTCTTTCTGTTGAGTTGTTTTCAGTTCTGATGTCAGCAAATATGTTACCCAACACCACATTTCACCTTATAACTTGAGTCAGGCATTTAAGTGTGTCATTACTTCCTTTGTTATCTGCTATCACATTCCTGTTCAGATAAGCAGGGCTATTATTCCTAATTACTCTTCCCCAGCCCCCAACTTTTTACATCAGAGGAGGGAGTTCATCTTTTCCTGGAACATTTCACTTTGCTAAGATCCTCTCAGAGTGGTGGGGCATCCATTTAGCATTAGACCAGATGTTTCATCTTAGTACAATAAGATAGAATTTGGTAAAGTTAGGAATCAAAATATTTGGGGTCAGATCTTGAAGATGATTGGAGAATTATCTACCACTCTCTAAGCGCTCTCCTTAATATCTCCTCTGCTGTAATTTGCTCATGAGATTGAGCATGCCATTCATTCACTTTGTTAGTGAGTGTTTCTGTTTTCTTTGTATTTATTAGAAAACTGAAAATCTTCGATGCCCATTATTTCTGGATCTGATGTAGATGATGTGGATCTTCATATTTTATCTGGTGAATGTGGTATAATTGTCATGGAAATAATGAGAAAGTAGCCACTGTTAGTGCAGAAAAGAGTGAAACTTACAAAACAAGTTTCTACTTGAAAGGATGGGCATTTCTTTTTTTATTACATCTATTGGTACCAATGTGAGGTTTAGAGAGTACAGAGGTGATAATGAATGAATGTTAATGACATGAACCTAAGGATGCAGGCTAAGTAAGCTGTGAGTCCAAACCCATTTTTTTAAGTTTGGAAGTCCATGATACAGTGAATATTGTAAAGGGGCTTATAACAGTTGTCATGGAAATGAAGAAGAATCTTTGAAAGTTTTTAGCTCCATTATTTACAATCGAATTGAATCTCTCCCAGTAAATAAGTTAATCAAAGAGGTAATTTTCTCTTTTTATAACAGTAATGCATCTTTATCACCAGGAAGATTTTGCATTGAGTACAAAAAACTTAAAATACCAGAAAGTATGGTATTTAACTTCCATTATAACAAAGAATACCTGAATATTAGATGTTTTATGTATTAAAATTTGACATATTAGAGTTACAATTTTGCAATTCAATATAAAATATGTTGCATAATTTTTTTATACTTGTGAACTTTTTATATTGAAACATAACTTTCTCAGGGTGACTGTTTTACCATTGCGTTTAAAATAATTATCTGGTACTTAAAATTATTCTGCCTAGTAAATCAGATAATTGAACTGTTCAAAAAGAGAAAATATTTGCCTATTGAGTGGAATTTAAATGGTTTAAAAATGTTTACATTTGTAAATGAGATCACGGATTATTGTAAGGACTTTAAAAATGATAGCTAAGATTTTTTTTAGGCTCATCAATAGAATTATTTCACAAGATCAACCTAGTTAGAAGAAGCTCAGCAAAGTGGAAATGAATGGCTTTTCTTGGACTCATCAAAGAAAAGATTTGAAGGGCAGACAATCACCCCAAAATCTGGAGAAACAGATGAAATCAGCAAGTCACAGCTGGGATCTGCTAAACTGGAACACAAGTCATTTGAGCCGTAAACTGGTAGGGGCACTTACATTATGATTTTGACCAATTTCTGGAAGTTGATTTTAGGCTAAAGGAAGAATAGCACTCTCCTGGGGGCCACCATCTTAATTAGAGCATGACAGTTTGATGGCTTAACTTCCAGGACCCTACCAGGTCCTTACAGTGAAGATCCTAAAATGATCCCTTCCTGGCTCTGGCTGAAGGAGGGGAAGTTTAATCCTTGTGAAATATACCCAGACCTGTCTCTGCAGCAAAGTTCTACTCTTCCAGGTAGTATTTACCTGAAACTTGAGCCAAAGATGAGAGGAAAGTGATTGTTCTAACTCCAGCCACCTTTAGCCTTCATGTCTCAACTAAGGGTGGGAGGCTGTGCAAGCAGAAACATCTCTGGAAGTCACAGCCCAGAATTACAGGATCACTAAAAGTCTGATAATTAACTAAAAGAATACAAAATGGATCCCCTTCCTTACACTCTACCACCACACCAACAGGACTCCATAGGGATAACAGTAGATTGGAGCTGAAGCAGTGGCAATATATAGACTCTCTACAAGGAGGACTTAGAGTACCCCAAAGTCAAGAGGGAAGTAAAAAACAAATACTAGGATTTTGAAGACTGCAGTGTCTATAGCAACAGCAAATATTAGACGAAGTCTAACTACTTGGTAGATTAACATAAATGCTTACATGGAGAGGTCTATTTCCGTGTTCATGGATTGGAAGAGTCAGTATCATTAAGATGGCAGTTATTCACAATTTACTCTATAGATTCAACACAATCCCAATCAAAATCACAACAAGCTGTTTTGTAGGTATCAGCAAACTATTTCAGATGATTAACTGGAAAGGCAGTAATCCTAGTAGATCCAACACAAAACTGAAGAAGAACAAAGCTGGACTTACACTGCCTGATTTCACTTCTTTTTATAAGAGCATAATAATCAAAACAGCTTGATATGGCAAGAGAACAGACCCACAGATCCATGGAACAGTAAAGATAGCCTAGACATGGAGAAATATACTCAACAAATCTTTGACAAAGGAACAAAGATAGGCAGTCCAATGGAGGAAAAAAAAGTATTTTTTTTAACAAATGGTGATGGAACAATTGGGTATCCACATTAAAAAAATGAACTTAGATGCGAATCTTTCACCCTTCACAAAAATTCGGAAGTGATTATTAGCCCAAATATTAAGTGCTAAACTCTTAAACTTCCTAAAGAAAATCTAGGAAAAAATATACATGAACATGGATTTTATAGATGAGTTTTTAAATACAACACCAAACCATGATCATTGCAGGCAATACCTGGTAAGTTTAACCTCATTAAATTTAAAAACTCTCTCTGTGAAAGACACTGTTAGGAAAATCAAAAGAAAATGCCACAGGTGAATTTTGTAATAACGTTTAATGAAAAATAATATGAAAATGAATATAGTATATATATATGTGTGACTGGGACATTATGCTGTACATCAGAGATGGACACATTGTAACTGACTATACTTCAATTAAAAAAATAATAATTTGAAAAACATATTTCTTCAAAAGTACTTGTATCCAAAATATACAAACTGTTTAATAAGAAAACAACTAAATTTAAAACTGGGCAAAGTTCAAAACAGACATCCCACCAAAGAAGATATACAGATGGCAGATAAGCATATGAAAATATGCTCAAAACTCTTTGTCATCTGGGAATCTAAAATTCTAATGCCTGTTAGAATGTTTAAAATCCCAAAATATGACACTAGAACTTGCTGGAAAAATTTTTTTGAAATAATAAGAACTCTCACTTACTGTTGGTGGTGGCGAAAGTGGCACAGCTAGTATGGAAGAAAGTTCAGCAGTCTCTTGTAAGACAAAGTGTAGTCTTATCATATGATCTGGCATTTGCATTTCTAAGTCTTGAACTGTTCTGAAAATTTTATTCAAAACCTGTGTGTGAATGTTAATAGCAGCTTTACTCTTATTTTCCCAAACCTGGAAGCAACTAAGGTACACTTTTAATAGGTGAATGGATGGATAAACTTGCTGTATCCATTAATGGAATTTTATTGGGTGTTTTAAAAGAAATGAGCAATCAAGCCTTGAAAATATACTAGATAAATCTTAATGTGTATTTCTAAGTCAAAGAGGCAATGTGAAAAGCCCCATGGTGTATGATTCCATTTATATGACAGTATGGAAAAGGCAGAATTATAGGGATAATGGATGAGAGATTACTCTATTTTCAGCAGGGCTCCTTTGAAAAATGATTAATTCTATGATTGGGCAGGAAATACATAAGAAGCGTGTAAAACATTTTGTAGTGCCAGAGAGTAAGAAAGTGCCCAATATAACAACAGCAACAACAGCAAGACAATGATGGGGGCATGTAAGAATACAGGAGCAAATTTTAGAGTCCCCAAAGGCTAAAGCTGGAACATTGTAAGGAAAATCAGTGAGTAAGTAAGTAAGTAAGTAAGTAAATAAATAAATAAACAAATAAAGTATTGGATTATAACCAAAAGTATACAGTACATATCCATGAGTCTATATTGAAATAAAGAAATGACAGAACAAAGAAGTAATGCTTTTGAGGAATTTCTAGTGATGTCTAGGTAGAAAAATGAACTTAGTCCTTAAGACCAAAGTGAGTTGCTTTAGTCCCTATGTCTTGAATTGAAGAGCAGCTTCGCAGAGAAGTGTGAGCTGATTCACCACTGGTCCCCACTCCGAGGAGGAGATGAAGCAGAGTTAATTTTGACCCATGGAAATAGGAAACATGCCCATCACCCTTTCTAGAGTTTCCTGAGTTTAGAGTGGAAGAACCTATCTCATGCCTTTGAGACGTGTTAACAAACACACTGATAACAAGTCTGAAGGGTGAATTTTCTGTTTCAGTATTTAGGGAGAAACAGAGCGTCTTACCAGCTCCAACTTTAAGAATCTAAAACTATTCACTGGGGTTCTTCCCTCTATGGAAGCATTCCCCTACGACAACATTTTTCATTATTTTCCTAATGAACTCAGTTTCTAACTTAAAAAGTTCAAAGTTATCATTTGTAAAAATTGAAGGGCTGAGTGAGAAAATGCACTCTAAAACTGTAGAAAAACTACCAAAGTAAAATAGATAAGCAATTTGAATGAAGCCAGAAGATGATTTACATGTATCTGACTGACAAGTGTAAGTGTTTCTTACATTTACAGGAGCCAACATTTGTCTGTCAAAGACTAAAGAGGACCTTCAAAGGTCAGACCTCAGAAAGGATGACCCAAATTCACATGCTCTAACAGAAGTTACAGTCTTCTTACTGGTGATATAACAAAGTTATTACAGCAAAGTCTGTGAGATATCCAAATAGGGAAAAAGAAAAGATTAATGCATTTGCAGTATCTTTATCCCTGTTAAATGTCCTTAATTTTTAGATCCTTAAAGAATTATTTGCTCAGTGATATGGAACTACTTATAAACCTACTATGGAAATAGCTCTAAAAATTAGGCAGTATCCTATTTTAAATTTATCAAACAGCCTATCTACATATTGTTCCTCCTGTTCAGACGCATAATACAAATTGAACAATCAACCTGTCGTCTCCTAGCAGTAATGAATAAATCATAATTTCTGGACCTATACATCTGAATATCAGCTCAGTCTCTGTTAAAGTTGTTAATAGCCTACAGAGTCTGACTTAAAGTCAGAAAACATATTAAATGGAATATTTTCCAAAGAAATTTCAAATAAAGGACTACCACCAAAACATTTAAATTTTAAAAATAGGATATATAGGTTTTCCAAACCAAATGATGTTTAAATATATGACTAATTATTTATATTTATATATATATATACATATATATATATAATATATAGTGTATTTATGGATTTGTTTACTTTTTCTTTCCCATCTAGAAAGTAAACTCGAGGAAGGCAGATGTTTTTTCTATTTTGCTTTATTTTGTTTTTCACTGCCAAATGCTTAGAACCTAGAACAGTCTTTGATATGTGGAAGGTGCTCAGAAAATATTTGTTGTAAGAATGACATAATTGGTGACCGGGTCTTAAATTTGTTAGCCTATTTCCTACTTAATACATTTTTATTGTATCGGCTTAGTTAATATTTTTGAATTGGAATTCTAACCTGATTTGATGATCCAGAGTCTTTCATCCAGAAAAACAGACAATAAGCAATCACTTTATTATTATACATTTACATTTATTATTTATGAATTGACAAGGAAACAACACTTGGAAATGCTGAAATGAGAATTATTTATAAGTAATTTATCATGCCTTGGTTCATATTTAACTTACTTTGTTACACTTTGTTTCTAAACTGTCAGAAGTTCGAATCTAGATTGATTATCCATCATCAAAACCATATTAAGGCAACAAATGCATATCCGTGCTTCAAAGCTTTCATTGATGGCGCAAAAATATAAAACAATATTCTCTAAATAATTTTCTTACAATTCCTGCACCCGAAGTAAAGGAGAAGGAACTATAAGGAGTGAATAAAAATGATGTTGTTTTATTTCATTTGGTGATCATGCTGTAGTTGACTTGTCATTAGCTCCTTTAGGAAACTTCTCTTAAATTCAAAATTTGCTAAAGTGCTCCATGTCTGTCTTCTCCTATCATTCTGCACATAAAGCTACCATGATCCTTAAATATAATAACAGTATTTTATTGAAAAATTTCACTTAGATGTTTATTTGCCCAATACCCATGAACTAACCTGAAGAGTGAGACTATGGTTGTCTTCATCCATGAGAACAGTAGTCACTCAGCAATGCTGACTGAATGAAGTAATGGAGGAAAATTAAAAGCATTAAGGTTTTCTGTCTCTAAACATACGCAGAATTGTTACAAATTCTGAGGAGTAAAACTCACAACTGGTTAATGCAGAAGGAAGAATTTAGAGTATTCCCTGTTTTGGAAGAAAAAAAATATGATTCTAGAAGAGCATGAGAAATAATGGACAAAGTTGAATGTTCCCATAGTAGTGGATGAGAAAGTATGGTTTGTCATTGTGGAGGCATAAGCCATGCTGTCATTTAAGCAATATGCTTTTGACTGTAGTTTTAACTGGAAAATATCTATCGTTATGCAAAATACATTAAAGGGTCGAGAATTTGCTGTTAAGCATTTGTCGGTAACAGGGGAATGTGTATTTCTTTAAGAATTTATTAGGGTTGAATGGGAAGTATATAATATTAGCTTAATAAAATGTGTATCCAGATAGAACAACATTAAGATTTTTATTTCTGAAGTTATACATTTATATTTTCATTCTATCTGGTTTCTGATTACCATTTATCGTATGCTGAATGCTTGTATATGGAGAAAGCATGTCTAAGTCTCACCACCTAAAGTACTGTGTGGCATAAAAAGCATATAGGATTAAAGAGGAAGGTAGTGTTTAGTCTCAGTGAAAAATTATACACATTAAATGTCATATATCTGGCTCATTTGATTTTCAGGCACTGAGAGTATCAAGTAATATCAACTAATGGGCTATCGAAATAAGATAATCAGAGATGTCATGTAAACCCAGTGACAACTGTTCATTTGGAAACTACAGTATAGTTGAGATAAAGAAAGATTTTGGCAAATCAGTTATCTCTTTATCCTTCAACAACTGAAATTCTTAATCTTTCAATGTTATGTATTGAGTCAGCTTCATTCCTTGTTACTCTTGTTGCTACCTCTGCTAGTTATTTTATTCTATTCTACCTATAACTATCGCTGTAAATACTATAACTATATTATATATAATACATTTACTAGCACATATATATGAAATATAGAACAATAGAGTATATACATATATACACACGTATAAAATATATAATATAAACACACGTACATATGATGTAATACAATTATACTTCATCCTAGTCTCTTCTCATCTGTTCCATTCCTTTTCATTCTAAATGACTTATTATTTTTTTCTTTCTAAATATCTTAGATTTAAATATGATGGACTGAATGTTTGTGTTCCTTAAAATTCATATATTGAACCTTGATCCCCAATGATAGTATTTGGAAGTGGGGGCATTTGTGAGATAATTAGGTCGTGAGAGCAGATCCCTTATAAATGGGATTATAGCCCTTGTAAGAAGACATGAGAGAACTACACTGGCACCCTGATCTCAGACTTCCCAGCTTCCAGAACCATCAAGAATAAAATCCCATTTTTTAAGGCACTAGTCTATGTATTTTTCTTATAACAGACTAAACAAAGACATTTCCCTCAAAACTGCTGTTTTCAGAGAATCAGTATTGTATAGAGCTCTGTTTTTTTTTTTTTTCCATACAAAAGCCATGAGCCCATAAGGTAATTTCAATACATATTTAAACTAATTAAAATTATGTATAATTAAAATTTAAGTTCTTCAGTCATGATAGCCACACTTCAAGGGCTCAGGAGCCGCTTGTGGCTGTGTGTTATCATATTAGACCGCACAGATTGTGAGTATTTCTCTCATCACAAAAAGTTCTATTCTTCAGCACTGCTGTAGAGGTTAATGATAATATATTAAAGCATTCAAATCATATCACCATCATTTCTTGGCTGAGTGACCTTGAACTTATAATAAATAAATCAATAAGAGAACTTACAATAAATTGAGAAACTGAGTATACAGTGACCAGATCAGATATAGTAGAAGTCTGATCCACAATCTGCAGCCCCCAGTCCAGGAAGCCAAGCAGCTATCTGCAATAACCATTCCCAGAAGGTAAACTACTATCTTTAGCAACTAACTCCTGTTAACAATCAACTCCAAATAACCAGGACTTACTAGTCACCGACAGCTTCCCAAACTTTTGCCTCCACTTCCAAGTTAGGACCAAATGGGGAAAACTAAATGTGCATCACTAACCAATCACACAGCGTGCCCCGCTTCTAGACAGCCCACAGCTTCCTCAGGCTAACAGCCTCCAAGCAAGGCATATCAGAAGCGGTCCCTTTTTTTTCCACTATGAAGCTTTTCTACTGTTCTGCCTTTCTTTGAGTGTCTACCAAAATGCAAGTGATAAACTTGCCCTTATTTAGCATCTAAAGTCTCTGGAATAGTGTACTCTGTCAAATATGATACGCTGTTGAAGGGTTTAGTGTATGCAGTCATTCCAATAGGTTATATTGAGACTCTAGCTTTTATAAAGTAAAATGCTACTGTCGACTGAAATAAATGCACAAACTAAAAGTTGAGTTATGTTTTATTTCGCGGACATTTCTGAGGACTCAAATCCCTTCCAGCCTGGGATGACAGCCTCTCCGATCGCTCCGAGGGACTGCTCCCAAGAGGTGGGGGAGGAGCTGGGATATATCCAAGTTTTACAACAAAGACCAGGTAGTTGGAACATTAAAAGATTACTTGTTAACTAAAGAAGACCTGGCATCTCAAGTTAAAGAATTTAGTGCTTTTTTATGTATGGGAGGGAGCAAACATTTGGGCTCATTGAATTCATTCCTTTGACAAGCACCTAGCTATCTAGGGCCAGTGTCCTGTCCTTTCTTATTCTGAGTCCCCTCAGGGTGCACCATTGTGAGTGGCTGCAGAGGCTGGGCTGCAGGCTTGTCTTCACTGGGTGGGGGTGGTGTTAGTGACTGATGACTTGATGGCTTCAGCATTCTTTGTTTACTGGTATGGTTTGCAGTAGTTTTCATTCACACTACTTTGTTTCTGGGTGTGACTTTCAGACTTAGGAAAGAAGGTGTGATGATTTACAGTGACATACATGCCTTTCATGGGCTCATCTGTGTTTGGGCTGGCTCTTGCTAAGTATGCTGTTTTACTCCAGTCTTGTATCAACCGCCAACATCCTCTAAGGAAAAGCGCTCATGTGGTGCAGCTGCACTGAGCTTGGACAAAGCACCAAATTTGGGCAAATTGGGCAAAACTCTCCTTTTATGGTATTGCAGTCTGTTCAAGAGATAAAATATTTAAAGTGTTTTAGAACAGGTCAATAATGCAGGATCTCTTTTCTTTGTAGGCTTTAAACTACTTATGGCTGTGAGGATCTCAGAACCAGGGACCTATAGAATTACATGGCTTTGTTTGCTCACCTTTCAGAGCAAAGGAAGGTTAAGTGCCCTCATTAACAAGGAATACTGCCTCCGTTTTCAAACAAAGACAAATACCTTCATGAATTTTCAAACCAAGTCCAAAAGGAAGGATCTGTATTTCACCAGATGGATATCCAGGATCCGTATTTCACCAGATGGATATCCAGGATCCATTTACCTTGGCAGGTCTCCTTTGCAGGAACTTAGGGGTGAAATCCTACAATACTTACTAGTGATGCTGGAAATAATGAATCATACAAAGCAATAACTCTTCTGAAATGTACCCAAAATTGAAGCCTTAAAAATCCCTCATGATATAATAATGCATCTGGATATTAAACTAGTAAGTTAAACTAAGAATATACTTTCAAGTATCAGGAAATAATATTTTAAAATTGTATTTCTTTACATGAGATAAAGGGTCTTAGACATTTAAGAAAACAGAAGTAGACAAAATATTACTGGTTTCATAACCCATGTGTTAAAATTGTTACCTCGTTTTTTCCTCCACATTGCATGTTTAGAGGACTTCAGACATTCCCCACCCTCTCACTCTTGGCATTAAGTGCAGGAATTCCAATATTCAGCCTTGAAATTGCAGACTTTGCTAACTGAGAAGGAATCTCAGCAAGATTAGAAGGAGAAAGATGCATTTTCCCTTTTCAGCAGAAAAAAAAAAAAAGATACTGCTCTGAATTTTTAAAAATGATCTCACCAAAGTTATTTCTAAGAAGAATCTTCTCTGAAAAGTAAAATCTTTCTCCAAGTTAGAGAATTTAGACTGATTTTGCTTATACTATAATTTGCTGCACTGATAATATTTACACTGGCAACTTTGTTTTCTAAAATGTATATATAAACTTTTCTCTTTGAAGCTAGAAGGAAATGGCTGTATTTCATTCAACTCTCTTTGCTGGATTTATTATTTAAGCAACCATTTTGCTTTGACATCTCATTTATTTTACTATATTTACAATATTTATTAATGGATACATTTATTTCATTGTGAGAACAGACAACCAGTGCTTTAAAATCTCTGATTTGGGGCACTTCCACGCATTTATAGTATCAGCATATAAACATACTAATATTGTCAAATGATTTTGAGTCTGTCCTAAATTGTTCTCTGACAAATGGAGTTGATGTTTATAGAGTATGTGTGTGTGAGAGAGACAGTCAGACAGATCAATGAAGCCGTGGGTAGTATATTTCCTGTGTTTTTACTTACTTCTGCTACTTACCCAGATGAAATAAAAATTGAAATCAGTTTAGCTTTCGCTGGGTTTTCTGGAACTCATTGCTGTAGTTTCATTTGGTTTGATTTTGTTATTTACTGTTATAGGTGAAATCTATATGAGCATAAATTATTTAATTCTGTATTTGCAGTTAACTTGTTTCAATTGTAATAATGCTTGTAGCAGTTATTTTTATGCATGTTCTTGGTTACTTTATAATTTCAAGCTTTCTCTGAGATAGACAAGAAATTGGTGTCTTTGTTAATTTGCAGACTCATTTCTCTAATTCATTAACAGTTTCTTTTCATAATTTTAAAAATTATTCCCCATTCCTTGATCATTTTCTGTCCTCAACTCTTATTTATATAAACTGGACTTTCTTGCTCTATTCTTTACTCTTATTTCATCTCTCTGCCCTTTTCTCACATATTCTATAGAATTTCAGGAGCTTCTGCTTCAAGTTTTGAATAGTTCTTGAATCCAGTTTTTTTGGATTATTTATACTACTTTTTAAAATATTTTTTAATCTCAATTCCTAGTTTTCCCATCACCTCTTGACTGTCTTCTTAGTTGTGTAATATTTTGTAACTTTTCACATGCAAAAATGTATACATACATTCCTTTAAAATTATCTTGGGCTTAGGTTCTTGCATTTATTTTACTTTAAAAAGGGGAATTTATAAGCCCATAAAGTTGTTCACCTGTTTTGTGCCATTACATTTTTATGCTTAGTGCTTGTGACTTTTTCCTCTCTATCTTTATGGAGGGATTTTTTTTTTTTTTGATCTACAATTGGAAGTGGCACTTTAATTTAGAGATTTAGAGAACAGTGTAGGCTTCCCTGTTTAAATGTTTTAAGACCCAACAAAGATTTAAATTCCCCATTTCAAAAAATGTCCTGTGGAGAACCAGGAGGAAGCCAGACCTGGAAGACTTTTTTTTTTTTTTGGCAGGGCGCCTTAAATTTGTCATTATTAGAGCTTCTTCCCGGTTTGCTCTGGCATCTGGGAGGTAACTTTGCGCAGTGACTCTGTTCTTTGTTCTCATTCTGGATTACCTAAAGCAGTGCCTCTTAACCTGGCAAGCGGTTCTCCAGTGGTGAGCCTGAGCTTCCTGTGTCTTTCCAGCTTGTTTTCATCAGTGTTTTTCTGCAAAGTTCCTTGAAATCTCTGATATTTACATGCCACCCTCACCTAATTTCAAAAAAAATATATAGAAAGTTGTCCCCTATTTTACTTTCTTGTGATTTATTAAGAATCCTAGATGAAGTTAAACATTTTGGGCAGGTACTTTAAGTCGAACTCATTGAAACTGGTTTTTTTTAACTGCAAGCCTATTTTTGGTTTAGCTTTTGCATACACAGAGTTCCAAAAGCCAGAATATTTGAACCCTTCTAACCTTAACACTAAATAACTAAAGTTGTCACCAAATTTTGTCGTATTTACTTCATGTTTAAAGTCGGTCAGCTTCCCCCCCCTACCCTCCGAATCTCATGTCATCTCTTGCTTAGACTCTCTCAGATAGGCTCTTGAGTAATATCTAAGATCCCATCAGCCTCAGGTTTGATTCAAGTCACAGAGAAGAGAGTTCTGCCCAAGCTTTGACACACTTCACACTGAAAAGTTCTCCCCTTAGTAGGTGCTGCTTTTCTCTGGCTCCTGCTTGGAACTGGGACTTCTCTGGTGGTGCGGCTGGGGACGTCTGCACCAGCCCTTCCACTCACGCACGTGCGGCCCCCAAGTGCAGCATAGCCTGTGCCCTGGGAAGCCCTTAACCAGTCAGGATAGAAGCAGAATGATTAAGGCTTCTCCATGCCCTCCCTCATGGGCTGTGTGGAGACCCACTTAAAAGAGTCCTCAGAAGTTTCTAGAGGATTAGAATGCTAGTCCCTCACAGAGGCTGCCAACTCAAAACTGTATGTGTATTGGCCTTTCCCTCTTCCTTGCCTCCCTCTGCTCTCTCTCCTCATTGGAATCACATTCTAATCAAATAGCCTGTAAGTAAGACATTAACTCAGCCTGACCCTTTGGAAGGGAATACAGACTAAGGTGCTAAGAGCAGCCCCCATAGCATTCTGGAAGTAGACCTCTTACCTATCAACGACAAAAGGACCACACGGTGATGACCAGGTGCACAAAATGATCAGACTTTTCCAGGCTGTCATGAGTAGAGGATTATGATAAGGTACATGTGGAAGTTCAAGTGTTAGATAACCCAGTAACTAACTTCCTTAAATCTACCAACTCAAAGCATGCTGGGCAAGCTAGAAGCTTCCATGGCTGAGTTAAAGAGACCCGTATTTCTTGCAACAATAAGGCTGCTGTGGAGAAAATCAGGTCCTGGATTTAATTCTAAGAGTGGCAGAGTTAGAAAGAATATTGAATGCACAGTTTTTACAGACACTTTATGCCAGGTACTCAGGCCCGCTTAGGAAAACAGTGTCTGTCAGAGGTCTGTGATTGAGTCTTTTTAGTAGGTAATTGTGAGAATCTTGAACCACAGATTCTCATTAATCCCTTTTACAGGGTGGAGGACCCCTCTCAGTTGCCAGAAGAGAGCAATGCAAGATAATGCTTGTCTGTGTCAAGTTCCATGCCTGCTTCTGCTTATTGCTTCTCAGACCAATAACTAGAGTCACTTCTCAGCACATACCAACAGGGCAACAGAATTCCTGTTCTAAGGAAAGGCCTTACTTGTAAAATAACTTGAGTTCCTAATTAATACAAAGCCAAAGGAAAACAGGGGAACACATGAGAGAATAGATCTTGTTAGACTTACGAGCAGAATAAAAGACTTGGCAGGGAGGAATTTATTGACATGAGAATACATCTTCATGGATTGTGTGTAACTTCCTTACCCAGGGCACCTGGCACTAGTCATAACATTCTGCTCGGATGGTTCTTAAATTGTGAACATAATGTTGGTCTACTGTAAATGAGACGATGTGCAGGAGAGTATTGAGGAAAGATTCAGAAGGCTACAGAAATTATGGGATTGTAAGAGTGTATTTATTCTGTAAATTGAAGAATGCCTCCTATTTCTGTGTGACACACCCTTTACTAAAGCATCAAGAGATCAGTTGGTGATGGGGTCTTAGAATTTTTGATCAAGTCAATGTTTTATATAGTATGTAGGCTTGGGTAGATTTTAAAAGATGTTTCCATCAAGCTAGATTCCTTGGGATTCATGGAAATTATATTCTTTGAAAATGGCAGAGGCCATATTATGGCACTTCAGCATTGTACTTACTATAAGGAACAGCAGATGTGGAGTGGTTTCCCATGGGCAAAAGTGTGGTAGATTCAAGGTCAACCCAGATTCTTTGACAGTCCTCCTACGGGAGTGTCTAATCTAATCTAAACCTCCTCCTCTTGTATCTGCGTGGCCTCCCTTTCTCTTTGACCAACAAAATATGGTAGACATGTCACTATGCCAGTTTCCAGGACTAGGTCTTAAGAGGCTGGAAACTTCTACTCTCTGATTTCTAAAAAAATTGCTGTAGAAATGTGTGTTTGGCTGGGGGGTGTCTTAGCTGTCATATAGGAAATCTGATAGAGAAGTCCAAGCCATGTAGAGAGGCCAGGAAATGAAACAACATGTGGAGAAAGAAACAGAGACAGACACAGAGAAGCCAGTGAGCTGCATTTACTAGAAATGCAAGTAAAAACTATCTTGGCTGCCAATTTTTCAAGCCCAGATGGCACACGGATCAGAGACAGATCAGCCAGCTGAGTTTTTTTGAATTTCTGACCCACAATATTGTGAGCAAAATTAAACATTTGTTTTAAGCCGGTAAGCTTTGGACTAATTTGTTAAACAGAAATAGATAATTAGAACATATGAGTAGACAAATATAGTTTAACTTATGTTACTTTTTAGTTGTATTTTACTGTAAATATGTTTATTTTCCTGAAAATATCAAAAGGTAACAAGCAAAAGCACAAGGTGTCAGATGCTACAACAACAACAAAAAACTCATCTCTCACTTAGTTTCTAGGTCTAGGCCAGTTCACAGGCTGAAGAGGATGCTCTGTCCTCTTAAAGAAGGTCTCTACACTATCACCTCAATAATATGAAATAAATATTTCTCCAGTCTTACCCTAAACAACACATAGGCATTTGCCAGGGAACTGTGCATTGGAGGAAGAGAAATTGTGAAAGCATGTGAGTGCTTTTAAATATAGGATGTGATAATGCCAAGGGATCCAGAAGATACCATGGTCTTCCCATAAGAGAGCGGGCTTATTTGGCAAGGTGGAAATTTGTCTGTCTGTCCATCCATTCATTCATCCATCCATCCATCCATCCCATGAAGTCCTGGCACAGGTTCACGTTGCCTGAGGCTCGTGGATTTGTGGACCCACACCATTGTTTGTTTCTTTAGTTCTAGAGAACATAATTGGGATAGATAATGCCTAAAAGCTAGTGCAACCCCCCTATTTGTTTCCTGACTGGAGTTAAGAGCCATTGTGGTGGGAAAGGCTAATAGATAATCTCTAAACCTTCTCCCCATCCCAGCCAAGAAGTATATCAGAAGTTACAAGCAATACCATACATAGCCCAGGGAAAATTCAGAAATTCGATAAGACCTCCTCAAAAAACTTAAAAGGATTCAGGGGTGTTGGTGCCTGCCATTTCCCCATTCAGCTCTCCTGTGTATCTTTGAAAGAAATCAGCAACACATGGATCATGGTGAATAACACTAGATAATTAAATCTTAAACTAAGGAATAATAACCCTACTCATAGTTGCTAGGCGATACGTGGTATTTTTGTTGGTAATAATGTAAAAGATGTCATGGGCTACTGACCTGGCAGTTGTCTTTTCAGTTCCCTCAGTAAGAGGGATCAAATGAAGTTCACACATACTTTCCATGTCTCAGTTGGCATATAGACGGAGGAAACTAAGTTATCTGAATGTAGTGGTCATACTATATCAATGACATTTTGCTGTTTGGACTTGGCAAAGACGCATGATGCCTTTTCAATAAGATTCTTATACCTAAGTTTGAATAACAAAAATCCATGAAGATTCAAAGGTCTGCGATACCTGTGAATTACATCCTGGAATTTTCAGGATGTCTCCCCTAAAATAAGGGTCAAGTCATTGTACATTCTACTCTTCCCATAAACCCCTCCCTTCCCCTCAAGTGGGTAGGAGACACAGCATTCAGAACAAAGCAGTTGAAATATAGAATAATAATGTGGTCTATTAAAGACTTAGCTAAATCTCCAGCTCAGGAAACACCCTATGAGGTTAGGGAGCTTTCATTCAGGATGAAATATTTCTATATACCAATGGCCAATGTATGATTGTGCACCCCACATCCCCAAATCTTGAGAACTTAGAACTGGACCATGGAGTAAACATAGTATTGACTCCCCTTGCATCCTTTTCACAAGTTACCCACTTACGGAGTATGTGTTCCTTGTCTCTACTCAGGTCCTGCCGAGTCTGAGACCCTGGTTCCTCAGGAGGGACACCACCTGGCCAGTGTGGGCTCTTCTTGCCAATGGGTCAGAGGTAAGTAGGAGATTTATTGCACCAGCTTAAGTTATTGATTCTGATATCCTTGGAAAGCAGGAAGTATGTCATGAACTCAAGAGATTCTCTGGAGTGTCTGTTGATGCTTTGTGCCTAGTAATAACTGTGAAGAGAGTATTGAAGTAACCCTAGCCCAACCAAGGTAAGGCCACAGAGGGCCCATGCTATATGGAGATGAAGGTCTCTGGCACTGTAGCAGGCAGGAATCCCAGTCCAGTCTCAGTATAGATTGAGGGTGAAGAAAATCTAGAATTAGAAATGTAGGAGGGGGCTGATAAATATTGTGACAAACTTTTTTTCTGTCAAAGGGACACCCGAGCACTGCAAATAATAGCTTGTATTTTTCGTAAACTAATCATCCATCCTATTTTCCTTGCTTACATGGTGTGATGGAAGCTAAGCACACGCTGTAATTGTTTCATCTATCCTGGAGCACCCCCAACAAACCTGGAAAATTAATTTAATTGAAATTCTGAGTTATATTTATTTTTGCGAATGTTATATAGAAGTTGTATATAATATCAGAAGGCATAGAATATAATTGCTGTTTAATTTTAGCATAGTGTATTCAGAGGGATAAAGCTTGGTACATGTTAATAATCATCTCTAAATTCTTGTACAAAAACAGCTTGGGATAATTTGTACTTTGTTTCTCAATTAATTATTGATTATTCACTTGTGTAATTTTTTCCTCTATCATTTGCATTTTGCATCAAATAGCATTTCTTTTGTGTTTCTGTGATTAACAAAGAACTTCATGCTACAGTTTTCATATTTTTAAAATGTATAGTTTCTGTATTTCATATATATAATTTTAAATTTACCTTGTCATTCACTATTCTGCTAAAACCTACCAGTATCTTTCAATCTTCTAGAACTATTGAATGTTTTAATATTTTCCACATGTACGCTGTCATTTTACTTTGGGTTTTACTAGAACAAGTTGCTCATAAAAAGCTTGTCTAGGAAATAGTGAATGTACAATGAGCTTTCTGATTTTCCAGTTCACTGACTTAATCCTTCCTCCCTCTGTGGTTAAAAACATTAAAATCTTACTTTAGGAATACAAAGATACAGTTTCATAAATTACTATCAAAATGAACCTCTGCAGTTTTGTGGGTAGATTCTAATTGCATCCTGGCAAACCCTTGACAATTCTTTGGATATACATTATTCTTTTGCTTCTTAGGGAGCATATGATTATCTAATGAAAGAGTTCTGTACATGATTTAAAAAAAAATACACCAAGATTCTAGTTGAAATGAAGCATATCCATGACCTTAGGTGAGTCATCAAACACTCTGTAATAAGAGTTTGCTTTATACACTCTGTCAGAAATGTGTTGAAGAGCCAAGGTAATAATGTATAAAAACATTTTCATCATTATGTCAGGATGGATTTGAAAAAATAAATAGCAAAGCTTTGCAAAATTTGGCAAACTCCTTGGCCTCTTTTCTCCGTGTGAATAGGTAAAATTTTTGTACATGGAAAAGTCCTGGGCTTGGAGTGGGAGGAGCCTTAATGCAGTTGAATAACCCTGAGAGATAAATGTCTTTAAGTCTCTGAACCTTAATTTATTAGTCAGATGCAAAATACACATTTGGAAGAGAAGAGCAGTAGTTAAGAAATCACTTGTAAAAAGCTATATAAACAGTGAATTTCTACATTAATATAGCCATCAATAGATTCAGGGTTTGTGGGCCTTGAAACTTATAATATAAAATAAAGGATACATATTATAAATAATATTGGATAGATATATTAATATCTATTTAGAATGAAGATAAATCATCATAAACTGCAGAGTTAATAAAACTGGAAATTGCCACAAATACTACAAAGTCCAGAAAAAATGCCATTATACTCTTTATAATTTGCTTCCGTACATCTCTATATTTCCCCTATATATTATTTGGGTGAATATTCTTTGATCACCTCTTCTTATAAAAATAATTTTTTAAGGAGATAATATCAGTCTTTGGGTGGATCTTTTCTCCTTTGCATCTACCTATTTCCATTGCTTCCTGCTGTCAACAACATTGAAAGAGGAAACAAATCCTCTCTGACTAGAGTTAGGTCATGACGCCAGGAAAGTCATCACAGTGACTCTAGAATGAGAGCAAGAAGAAAGGTTCATAAACTTAGAGCAGAGTGAGCACAGATACTGTTAGAAAGAAATGAAGTCAGAAGCATCAGTGTGAGGTTAGCTTTCTTTCATTCATCATTTTATTTCTAGTTCCTAGCATAGTTCCTCACCCATGAAAGTAAGTCAGTCGTTGTTGAATAAATCTAAAAGCATGAATAAATATATCTGGAACAATTCCATCCTGATTCGTAGAAAGCCATTTCTGAACTGAGGGCTCTAGCAGTAACTGAACATATTAGACAGGACTGTGACCATTTGAACTTATCTCATGAAAATGAAGTTAAGGGCACTCCCTGAGCCCCTGGTCAGATTTGTAGTCCAAAAATACCTGCATCTGCACTTAAGCTAATGGACTTCATGCTAAGTTTGATGGAGGGGGAGGGGCAGAGCAAAAGCAAATACCATCCTAATTTTGAAATTTTATGTAAGCACTATAAAAAGCAAAGTGAACACATCACTAAAGCCCTTTGAAGGACTATTCGATGAGGATGGATTATGACTCTAACTTCTTTTCCAATTCATCGCTGAACATATACTCTTATGAAAAAGATGATGCTTCTCAAGTGGAATGCCATAAACGTTTTATCTAATCTAAACAAGCAGCGGTATTTGGGGAAGTCCTGACCTCCTACATTCACTTTTAGTAGACAGTACTTCCCCTAATGTGTAGGCAGTGACTGACAGCTTCCAGAATTAGTAACTTGATGCTAATTTAATGGACTCAGCACGGTATTTGTACTGGTGAAAATTCTTCATGAAAGCCATGAAGTGACAGTCCACTCCAGGTCTCCCTCCCTTGTTGTGCACTTTGGGCCCAGGTAGTACACATTTCTATGTGTCGGACTTATCCCATAATGTTAGATGACCTCCACTCACTGCAGAGATAGTGTCCAGTTCATGTTTGTATTCTCAGTGCCTAGCACATTTTTTTGACCAAGTGTAATCTTAATAAACACTGGTATAATTAATTAATAAAAGAATACATGTGTAGGTGCATAGATTTTCTTCTGCTGAAAAAAATAGCATCTGATAGTACACAGTTAACCAGGATGCTACAGTAGCTTTAAAACTGAACTCTCCTTCCTTTTCTCTTTTTCAAAGACTGTCCATTTAACATTCAACAGTTGTAGATTATATACAAACCGCATAACGTCACCTCTCTTCTTAAAACGTCCATTGGTTCCCAGTCCCCATCAAATTCGTCTTGTAATAAGAGCCACACCTCTTTCTCTTGACAGCAGGGCCCTGCAGCTCTCCTGCCTCTTCATTTGAGATCATTTCTTTCCATCTTTTCCTTGCAGAGTCCACTCAGCCTCCACTGACTGTCTTCCTCTTCTACAAACTTAGCTTATGCCTTCTTGTAGCAACTTGCTTTACCCTCTTTCTGGCATTTGTCTTGAGAATTTAGCAAGTATAACTTTTTTTTTTTCCATAGAGGCACATTTCCTGATAATTGTATCTGAGGTACTTTTTATCCCTGTAGTCACTGTGCCCTGTTCTCTTTTCATCATAGCGTTTGTCTCTCTGAAATTATTTTGTCTATTTGAACATTTTCAGGTATTTTTTAATCCCTTTTGGAAATCATCTCCTTGAATGCAAGGGATGATTTCATTTCTACTTTGTAAGCACTGTATTCCCATTGTTTAGCACCTCACAAAGAATGCTTCACTATGAGTATTTGTTAAATGAACGAATAAATGATTCAATGACTAAATAGCCATGAAATATATTATTTATTTTTGGATAGAATATTATTCTGAGGCAAATTTCTACTTTAATCTTAAATTCTAAATTTAATTTCTGTCCTCTGATCGAATTACCTAAGAGGTGATATTGATGAAGAGGAAAAGATTGAAAATTCTGGTTTCTGTAATTGTACAATGATACTATTTTAGATTTATGTATTTAATGCAAATATTTTAATAAAAACATTGTGTAAGGTTTTTTTTCATTCTTATATGCTGTGCAATTTATTTAAAGAGAATCACAGGGATATAAATGAGTATGAGGCTGGAGCACCATTGAATTACTTCCACGAAAAGAAATAACAGACCTTTTCCACAATAAAATGAAGGAAAGTTGCAAATTATTTTACTGTCACACAACTTTAAAAATCATAAAAAGTAAATGATGAACCTGTCATCCTATTATAACCATTCAACGATTACTGCTAAACTTTAAAGTATAAGTAAATAAACAATAAATATTTAATTTTAAAACTATAACAAAATCATTTAAAAATATTAGGTGCGTGCATGCCATGAAAATAATACAGTGTATTTTTTTTTATTTTGAAAAATAACCTCATTAAGCGTTAAAGTGAACAATAAATTTTTCTTAGTTTTAAAGACAACTTTTAATGAAAACATACTCTTGAGAGGTTATGGACTATATGAAGAGCAGCATTTACAAAAGTATCAAGAGACATAAGTCAATAAGGGTAGGTCCGACATTCTCGTAAACCTTCTGTCACAAGTGGAGGGCACTGGAGAGCAAATTTTATATTTCTCTAAATTGGCATTGGGCCAGTTGTACTGTGAGAATCAAAGAAAGACTAGGTCAGTGAAAACCCATAAGATGTTGATATCAAAGAATGGTGATAATGACGAATTATGCACAAAGACGTTATTTAAATCTCCCCTCCTTTATTTTTGTTAGAAGTAAAAATAAAAACAAAACAAAAAATGTGTAAATTTGAATATGTAAAGTTAACTTAAAATTCATTTTATTTTGCACTTTTTTTCTGTTGTCTTTCAAATGTTGATATTTAACTCACATACATTGAGTACTGTTGTTGGCTACTCAAAATACTAGGTGTTTTTTTCTATGTAGTTCAATGCTGATTTATTAGGTTAGTCACTATTACTTAGGTTTATAAATATGAATAAATTGTCCTTCCTGCCCTCAGAGATCTCACAGTTACCACAAAGAGCCAGGCATCTTAAAGTATCATCTGTGGAGCTTGGAAGAGCCCTCCAGAACAACACATAATCTAGTCATTCCTGTTTTTGGTGAAGAGTGACTGGTTTCAGAGGGCTTTATCAGGGAAAGTTTAACAGGGGCATGAAAGCTCAGGTCTCTTAAAGGATCAGAATAATTAGATCACAGATAAGTAGAAGTAGAAACACCTCCAGCCCCCCCTAACCCTTCTTCCTGCCCCCTACACACAGCGAGGGGATAAGGAGCATAAAGACTAGTGTAAGTGGAAAGACACTGCTGTCAGATACAGTGTTTACTTAGAAAAACAAGGAATTTAGTGTTTTCTTAGCAAAACTTAAAAAGTTAGGGAGTGGCCAGGGTCAGCTCATGGGTTTTTTAATATACTCTTACAAAAAAAAAAAAAAAAAAAAATTGAGTCAAAGCCATGAGCATGTAGTCACTGTTGGGATATGAGGAAGGATGGTAGTGAAATCACATTTACATTGTGACAGACAGTTCTGGTAGCATTAAGGACGGTACACAAGGCATAAATCTCGGAGAACAGGACTGGTTAGGAGAGTATTTAAAGGGTACAGGAGCATACAAGAGCCTGGCAATTTAAATATTTTCATTAATCCTCACAGAGCCCTCTTGAAATTAAAAAAAAAAAAAAAGTGCCCCCATTTTATACATGAAGACATTTATATTCAGAGATTTCATTGTTTTATTTGATTCAGTTATCCCAGGCATACAAGCATAAATGTCAATTTGACTACGCTTTTCCAGGAAGTTATGATAACACTTCTTCAGCAATGAATATAAGTCTTCAATCAGGGCTGATTCCGGGTTTTCTGCTTGGGTAGATGATTAGCTGAGAATTGCTAAACTACTATGAAAAGGTGCAGCCTTATGTGCTTCAGATGACTCAACTCACAGGTTGCAAACAGGGCACTATATATTATTAGAGATTACCCCTTCCAGGAAATGACAGTACCGGCATCTTGATACGTTTTTGCTGTGTATTGAATGAATGGTAGCATGCTCATTGTCCTTTTCTCATTAGCTTCCTCCCTTCTAATTTTTTTTTTTTTTTTGCAAGGACACTTTGTTCCTAAGCATGGAAATGTTCTTAACTTCGTGCAGGTACAGAACACTAAGTCACAATTTTAAAAACAAGGGGGAAAATAAATTTATCTTTCAAGCTTTCTTGAACATGTTCTAATCTCCCTCTTCTTCTGTCAGACCACTTTCTGCCTCCATCACACACTCATCAAACCACTATTTTGACCACAACATCCAGATCCCTGATTGCATATGTCAGTGCTCGCCTTCTCTGTCTAGTGGAGAGTTTAGAAACTATTTCAGAGGTGAATGTTTAAAGACCATATTACAGTTTAATGTTCCTTTTTTAGGAGAGAAAAATCAATTGTTCTATATATTAGCCACTTTTAGCAGAGAAAAGACATAAAAACTCAGAAGGGCATAGTAATATTTTATTTAAATGTGTTTCTTCAAATCCTGAAGACCCATGAAAACATATATAAATCAGATTCTAATTATATACTATATTGTGGCTGTTGCTTATTTATATATTCCGATATATTTGTTTTAGGCTATGATTAGTTTTGGAGACATTTCTTATTCAACTATAACATAAATAAGTCACATAATGAATTCATTTTAAATCACTTTCAGGGAGCTGATGATTAAATCTATGCCAAGAGGCAGACAAGATTTAGAAGCTCGGTGAAGATTAGAAATTAGAAATAGAACATATAGATCCTGCTTGGAACATTAACTTTATCTAATTATACTTCTCTTAGAATATAGGTCCAATTTCAACCTTCACTTTCTTCCACTCCAGAGAAATCAATTCATGATTTCTTATTGTATGAGCAAAAATAAACTACACGATTATTTTTCCTTTCATATCTTAAAAGATAAAGATGCATATTAAATATTATTTGCTCTACCCTTTGGATTTATTTTATAGAAGAAAACTAGGCATCCTTATATGTAATTGAAACACCTGCTAATGAAACAAATGAAGGACTGGTAATTTGTTTAAGAGAAAAAAAGGAAAGGGTTTTATAAGACTGAAAATATGAAATATGAAGAGATAGGAAATCCTAGGACGTACTGACCTTTATGGGGTACTTTGCAGGTACTTGGATACATTCACACACACATTTCCACATGCTTTCTTTGGACAGGCTTTCTCTTTCAATGGAAAGATTTTTTTTTTTTTTAATCTCTGAATATACTCTATAATTATTTACTTTTTCAAATACTTGAAAGTAATAGGTTATATATTTTTTTAGAATAATTATCACTAATTTGCCTTTGGTATGTTTTTATGCCTTGAAGACACCATAAAAACGGCATGTATGTGCTTCCTTAAGTCAGGATTTGGTAAACTTTTGTGTAAAGAGCCAAACAGTAAATAGTTTAGGGTTCACGGTCCCCGTAGTTTCCGTCACAGCTACTCAGCTGTCTGTTGTAGGATGGAAGCAGCCATAGACAGTAAGTCAGCAAATGGATTTTTGTGTTTCAATAAGTTTGTAAAAATAGGTAGCAGGCCAGGTTTGGCTTGTGGGCCATAATTTGCCAACCCCTGCCTTAAATTACTTCATTACATATGCAGTAAAAACATACAAAACAAAATAAAAAACTGCCTATACATTTGGAAAGTAAGTATAACTATCTTTTTCTTACATCAAAGTGCGTTTGAGTTGGACTGAGAAACTGCATTTACACTCATTTTGTCCTTTGTAACGGAAAAGCATAGATAGCTTAAAAATAATGTGAAGTGGACAAGAACCTGAAACTAGTGTATACATTTTTTATTGCTGCTTTAACAAATTACTATACATTTAGTGGCTTAAAACAACACCCATGTATTATCTCATAGTTCTATAATTAGGAAGTGTAATTACAGCATAGCTCATCTGGGTCCTCTATTTAAAATCTCACAAGGTCAAAATCATGGTATTGGCAGAACTGTGTTCCGTTTTGGAGGCTCTGGGGATGAATCTGCTGCCAGTCTTTTCATGTTGTCTGGCCAAATTTAGCTCCTTGCAGATGCAGGACGGAGGTCTCCATGTCTTTGCAGGCTGTCAGCCAAGGTCCCCTCTTGGCACCTAGAGGCCATCTGCATCCTTTCCTGTGTGTGCTTTCCCTGTGGCCCCCACCGCAGCAATGGTAGGAGGAGCCTCGCTCACATTTTGAATCTCCTGCCACATCTGTTTAACTCCGGTTGAAAAAAAATTCTCCGTTTTTAAGGGTTCATGTAATTAGATTTGGTCCATTGAGATAATCCAGGATAATCTCCCTATTTTGAAATCCTTGACCTCAATTATCTCTGCAAAGTCCTTCTTATCATGTAACATACTAGTATTCTTAGGTTCTAGGGAGTAAGGTATGGGCATCTTTAGGAAATCATTCTGCCTTGCTCAGTTAGTGACAGGATGAACACCAGTGTGTCCACTCACCAGCTCAGGAAACAGGTATTTCTCTTCACTTCAGTCTCGTCGGCCTCGTTTCTTCTCTCCAGTTTAAGAAGGAATCACTACTCTGAATTTTGTGTTTACCACTCTTAATAAGAATGGAGTTTTTATGGAAGGAGAAGGTAGACAATGTTCAAATTACTCTTGATAACTTTTTTTTACAAGTAAATAGACTTTAATTCTCAGTATCTCTAATGTATTACTTTACAGTGTCCTGAATATTTGTTTCACTAATTTTTTTTCATTTCCCTATACATTTGTAACTACCACTATGAGAATTTAATATTTTGAGAAAAAATACTTTGAAAGGTCATTCTGGAACAATATTAATTTTTCTTAGATTATTTAGACTGTTTTGCATGATTGTGACCTGCATGGTCATTTATTTGTATGCATGTGTGAGGTGGAGGGGAGAGGTCTTACATGAGTGTGTGAGGACTGCCTGCATATCTTAGTATTTGGTAGATCAAATTCCTCACTTCTATTTATTTTCTTATGAGAGGGACTAGTTTTTGTAGTCACTCTCCATGTGGATTTTAATTAGAATTTTTCAACTTTTTGAAAAATCTCATTGGATAGAATTAGGATTGCATTAACTCTATAGCTTAATTTAGGGAGAATAGGCATCTTCATAATATTAAGTCATCTCATCCAAAAGAATTTAATATATATGTACTTACTTAAGTCATCTTATATATCCTTCATCATTATCCACTGAATGAAGATGCTGCTGATTGGAAAGATACAGCATTATTAAGGTGGACAATTAAGAAAAAAAATTAGACTGTTAATTAAATTATGATATGATGTTTCAATACCTCATTAATTATAAAACATTCCAAATTTGAAGATGTTATAAACTGGGAAAAGTTAGAGCATACAGCATAACTTCAGAGTTTTAAAGCTTTCTCTCCTTAGAGATGTTATAAATTCTTTACTATATTAATTCCATGAAATCTTATAGCAGAGGCTCTTGTGAATAGTACCTTATTTTTAGTAAGTTTTTAAATAATTGTTGGTGTTGAAAATACTATTTATTTTTGTATCTCATTTTAAATTTAGCAAATATGAGAATATCTCTTATTGTTATGGTTTATATTTTGATTATATTGTGATTCTTAGATGATGTAATCTATAACTAATGATATTTATTCAGTTCTTACCTTCATATTTCCTCATTTTTCTCCTCTTTATAGTGTTTACCAGAAGTATCATGAATATATTAAACATGACTGTGATGTAAGTGATCATTGCAGTAACATTAGTGATAGCATTTATCTTCAATTAAAATCAGCACCTTAAGAGAGAAAAGGCTATAGATATTTGAAAAGTAAATATTGAAAAGATGTCAATTTTCATTAAGTTTAATTATATATTTAAATAGAATTCAATCTCAGTGACAAAGGATTTGTGACCTGCAGTTTAACAAAATATACTAGATTATTCTCTAGGAGACAAAAAAATAGAAAAATGAACCATAGGTGTACTGCCAGAGGATTATTACATAGAATAAAAATATCATTGTGCTAACTCGGGTAATATAGTACCTTAAGATGATTTAGAATTTTACCACATAGCATATAATAATAGCAACAATAATAATAGATAAAATGAATATCAGTGTATTAATATAAAAGTAAGACAGAAGAATTACTAGGGAAGAATATCCAAAACACAAAAAAGGAAAAAGAGAGGTAGAAACATTGGATTACATAAAATGAAACAACTTTTTATGCATCAAGTAAAATCATAAATTAAATTCAAACAACATCAAATTTCCATCACACTAATATTTGTGACACTAAATGTGTGGGCAAAAGCCTCCTAAAGATCCACAGCATTCGTAAGAAAACTAAGAATATCACAATATACCTACTTAAACATGAAACTATTAAAAGCTATGATTACATAAATGTAACAACATGGAAAATGGTGAAAAATGTAGAATAGTAAGACATATATACTCTCATCTCAACTATATAAAAATTATGCATTAAAATGAAATGAAACAGATGATCATGTTAGTAATTACTGTCACTTTTTGGCAAATACATTCATCTGTTTATTTCTAAATTTTAAAAAGTTACTCAATGCATTTTCTGTAATAATATATGTTTATTTTATAATGTAAAAATCAGTAAAGAGAAATATAAAGATATTTTTGTCCTCCTAGCTTGCCTTTTACAATGGTCTTTAATTTCTGTTTATTAGCCTGTGCCTTTAAATCTTGGACTTTTTTCTCCATTATTCCCTATTATTAATTTTCATTAATGCAGTTGTCTCAGTTCTTTTTCTGATTATATTCATCATTGTAATTTTGGTGGTGTTTCCATCAGACTGCTAATAATACATGTCCCACAACCAGAACAGTCTAGTTTCTTTAATCACCTAACTTTCTGAAGTGAGGGGACATCCAATATTAGTTAAAGAATGACATTCAGTGAGTTTTCACTAAACTGTATGTTTTCTGAGATAAAAGTAAACTACCTGAATAATTCAGTGATCTATTTTTCACAATGCCAGACTCTCTGTCTCTATTAAACACAAAGATTCCAGACACATTAATATTTACCATAGTCCCAACCGCCTTCCAGAGCAGTGTTAGCCTGCTAAATCTTAGCTTGATCTATGTAAGGTAAATGGAAACAACAGTTACGATTTAAAAATATCAAACTAAAAGTTTATGGTTTCTTTAGGTTTTGTTAATTTGTAAGCTTGCTCTGATCATATTTTTGTGCTGTGATGTGATAGTGCTGATAATTAACTATCAGCTAAAAGAACATTTTTAATTTACATTGTCACTCAAGTTAAAAAATGTTTTTAAAAATTAGAGAAAAATCCACATGTTGATTGGGCATTAAATATTGAATTGTCTTATTAGAATGATGATGGTTTTCAACAGCAGGCAAGAAATAGGCACAACATTGAGAATAAAGAAATTATATTTAAGTATTGATAGATTCACAAACATAAATTGTGACTATTTCAGTCTGAAATTCCAACAGCTTAAAAAGTATTTGCCGAAATTTTTCACTTGAGATATATTTTAATTTTCTGATTGTTGAATTTTCAAACTAGAAATGGAAAAATACGATCTCACATTTCTGCTTCATTGCTCCAACATGTACAACCAAATGGTGCTTTACTGTACTCTCAACTGTTTTTTTCAGTTTTCCTCCAAAGCGTCTTTTGCTTCTTGTGTAATATCTGTTAATAGTGTGGGAAATCTATTATAGCTTCTTTAATAGTACCAAGCTGTCTTTTTTAATCTAGATCAAATGATCTTTACAAACACCTTTGATCTCCCCAGGAACCTATATTGTGATTTTTTTACTTGGGGCGTAACCAAAATTTAAAACAAGTTAGAGTAAGCAGTGAAATCTGAATCCTTGATCATAGTGCCTTGTTTTTATTTGGATATTTATTTATATAATTATAATTATAATTTGATTAAATGACTAATGTAATTGTTATATACAGCCCGAGATATTATTAATTATATCTATGATCATATCTGTGTGTGTTAACTTATGTTATATTTCATAACATGAAGTAGTATTAAAACAGTCTAGCTTCTTTAATCACCTAGACTATAAAATGAAGACATTCAAGATCAGTTTAAAAATGAAATTCACTGAACTTCAATAACAGTAACATGCTGGATAATAAAAAACAATAATATATGAAACTAAAGCATCAAAACATAAATAACATCCCATATTCCTTTGCTTTAAACATACATTTCTATTTTGCCCTTTTAGCTGTCTGAATCACAGAACTCCACTGAAATCCACTTAATGTTGAATGTCTTCTAAATATAAATTCCCATATGAGTATATTTATTATATCACTTACTGTTTGGCACTTATTATTTGGTTTTAGACAAATAAAACAACAGAATTCTTATAAAGCTTTCCATAAAGGCACTAATGCCAGTTACATAGGCTGTCTTTTTATTGTAGGCTTTGCCATTTTTATAAAGCTGCGGCTGAATGAGGAAATTACAGTTCCATAACTTAAGAGCAGTGGGGTTATACTGCTTAAAATTTATCAAGTTTCCATTCTTCTCACTGTTTATTTAATAATCATTGCCTAAACTATTGTTAATAGTTAATAGTTTAAAAAAATGAAGACCTACTCATTTGCCAAGAAACATTATCAGCCTTGAGATTTATTAGCTGAGTGTCTTAAGTGCTGTAAATCATGTTTAAATATCCTTAATTATTAAATATTTTTGACTTATTGAGTTTAAACAGAGAAAATATAGCCAATATAATTAATTTAAAAATGAATGTTTTTGAAGGCTAAGTTAGGGCATAACATAAATTATCTGTGCATATATTGAACAACTTCCAAAAATGATTTCACATCACTACTAGCTTAATTGAGGAGGTTTCCGTTTACCTAAAGAAACACTGAAGACTCTAATAAATTCTTCATCTCATTCCATTTGGAATAATGAATATGCCTAAACACATAAAAACAATGTATTAATGAAAGTCACAGAGTTTGTGATATTTTTAAATGGTTGAATCATTTACATATTCACCAAAGTTATATGTCCTTCCAAATATGGGTACACTGAGCATGTATATATATTTTTACACATCATGGTTTCATTGTCTTCTCACAAACCACTCAAAATCTGGAACTTGATGGATGGCATTATGTCACTTTGAATTACATATGTTATCTTCTTATTTGCTATAAACCTTTTCAATCTTTAGTGATTAAACAAGTGAATCACTGATTAAAACTACTAAATAGTGTCAAACCCTATGAATAATATTCTATTTTATGTTAGATCTAGTTTGACTAAAGCTTAAAAACTGACAATATTGAAAACACTATAAAATATCATATATATTCAGTTGGAACAGGAGTATTTAATGAAAATGGATTAAAATTAAATGTTGATTAATTTCTCTCAATCAAAATATTTACAGCATTGAAAAATAAAACACATGATTAAGCTGAAAGCTGTGCAGTGGTCTAGGAGAAGACGTTTTTAACTTGCATATATTAAGATTAAGTAAAGCTGAGAGTGACAGAATATAAATTAGATGTATAAAGAAGGTAGACATTTATTTCTCCTTACATACTTTAAGTCTGAAAGTCCAGGACTGGTTTAGCTGAGCAGACCCTTATTTGGGTCCTAGCTGTTTCTACATTCATAATTGCTCTCACTTCCTTATTTCATAACGTGTATCATGGCCCAGCAGTGATGCCAACATTTCAGCCAGCAGGAGAAAGCATGTGGCAAGGACATACCTCTTCCCTTTGAGGACTCTCTTCGATGTCCCACCCTATGTTTCCCCTTACAATCCATCAGACAGAATTTAGTCTCGTGGCCATATCTGGCTGACTGAGAAATGCCAAGGTTATATCTATAGCTGGAAAGAGTTATATTAAGGGAAGGGCAGAAAAGAGACATCAAAATTATTTGTAAATTCAAATCATGATCAAGAGCATCAATAATACGAGTTTAAGAAAGCATGGAAAAACAGGAGGCTTAGATCCATGAATTCTTCAGCAAATCAAATCAATTAATTCTCAACTCTAGATCCAAATATCTCTAGCCTCTTCTTAAGTGTTCTCTTTATGTTTTCAAGCTACAAGTATTTGGATATTCTGTTCTAGCAACTGGGTACATTTTAACTAAATGAAATAATTCTATGGCAAAATTATTAGTGACACATAGCAGAAACCTTTGAATAGAATTGAAAATTAATTTGCTTATATGACCATATTTTTGAAAATCAGCCAACTTATAAAAAAACAGTCCAGTCTTGCTAGTAATGTAACATTTAAAATACAAGCAAGTATAATTTTTTAATGATAAAAACAAAGCCAAGGTAGGTTAATTGTGAGAAGTCTCTTTTCATCCTAAGTTAGCCTATATTTGGTTCACACACACACTTGTATATAATATCTCATGTATGTTTTTCTACTAATATTTTAATGTATTTAAAAGTAAAATACAAATATTTGACAAACTGCAGAGGCTTCCTGGCCTCTGATTTTAAGTAAAGAAGATTACCAGATGTTGTTTACATTAATGAATCTAGGTGATAATGGAGTAAGATTGGAGTAATTTTCTCTTTGTCATCTCATCAGCAATACAAATGACACTATCAAACTATGTTTATGTATATTTTTTTCCTAAATAGCCTCACTTTATTGTTAGTGAGATCAACAGAATAGGAAATCAAGACAGAACATTCACTCACTAATTTTCACTGTGGTTAATCGTTGAAACCATTAATGAGACCCCTTGTGCTTTTCCGGCTATCTCTAACTTGAACTTGTTCAGCAAATTTTGTCTGCATTAGTAGTCATGGCAACTTCAGGATAAATATTGAGTGCTGGCCTTCCAACTGTTAAAAACCTCTGAGTCTCCTTTAAGTCCATAGTTTATCTCTAAAGAGACACAGGCATGCAAAACAGTGGAAACTTTTCATTTAGATCCAAGGTGAAAGGGTAAAAGGACATGGACAATCTGGTTTATTATAAAATTAAATAGAATTTAAAGTGCAAATCTTAAGAAAGCTTTTTTCCTCCTGCGGTGGTAGAACACATGGCACATTTCGTAGCAAATATGAAGCTTTTACATAAGCAGATCATTAACACAGTTACATGCTTAGCTGCTCAAAGGACCGTTAAATAAAGGGTGAAAAAACAGGGTAGCTCAAGACTAGTGTTCTCTCAGAAAACTCCATTGCCTTTTTAGGTGCATATTCATGATACATGGCTTTACGTAATGTCCTCTTAATTGAGACTAAAAGACAGTATAGCAGGTGCAAACCTTTTAAAATGATATGCTTGTCACTAGAAACTTAACCACGCTTCAGACAGCGCTGATATCTGCAAACTACCTGGTGCTAATGCAGAGCCCCATGTCTGGGACATCTCATTGCATGTTGTCGGGATGTTGTGGAGGCAGGCTGCTGTGCTCATCTTGCATATGCTGATGATGCCCTTTGCTTTTCAGAATACTCAAATGTGTACCGTCGAAGATTATGAAAATAAATATGAGCCCTGTGGCATATTGTTTTTCCACAGATGACCACAAAAATACCTCCTATACCACATGTTCTTTTAACAATGTAACCTTGACATTCCTCTCAAGTGTCCCTTGGATCACATGAACTATGCATCTCAGGCAAGAGAATATAGTAGAAGTATCGTTATGTAATTTCTGAGGCTAAGCCATCAACAGAGCATAGGCTTTTGCTCCCTCGGGACACTTGCTTTTGGGGCTTAGCTGTGGCCACCTTGCAACGAAGCCCAAACTAACCCACAAAAATCAGTCAGTCAATCAGATGGAGAAGCCACATTTCAGTGGATACCTGGTAGCCTGCCTTCAATTGCCAGACATGTGAATTAAGATGTTTCCAGATGATTCCAGTCCTTATCTGTTAAGTCCCATCAGACTTAAGTGTTTTTCTGTTGAGGCCCGAGAAGTCAATGAATAGACCAAGTATTCACTGCCCTGTTCTTGAATTTCTAAGCCTCAGAGTCCCTAGCACAATGGAATGATGGTGTTATGCTTACAAATATGGGTAGATTACTAAGCAATGTTAGTAACTAGATCAAGAGCCAACTATTCATCTCCTTATTTGTACTAAGTCTTCAGGTAGTAAATTTGTTAAAAGAAATGTTTTATGTAATCATACTCATCCTTATTTAAGGAACCATCACTAAATAAATATATTATTTTCACTCAGAAAGTTTTATCTGTTGAATTACCAACAAAGCATCATCTAAGTAGTATAGAAGTTTTCAATAAAAGAATAACATTGGCCCCTGTCAGAAGTTGAATAGAATTTATCACTTGGAGATACAGATTAAGGAAACTGATTTTAACATTGTCAATAGTTATTTTCTTTCTTACACATAAAATATTAAGAAAAATTTCCCTTTGCATGGGGTAAACATTGATTCAGAAAATGGCAGTAATTTATCTCCTGGGAATTTGAAATTGAAAACCAAGATCTCTACCAGGCTTTCTTGTGTTTTGCAAATCAGAGGTAACTTAATGTTGGAAAATGTATGAAGAAAGAGAGAGACAGGAGAGAGAGACAGACAGACAAACAGACAGAGACGGAGACACCCAGACTATGGTGGCATGTTTTTTTCCTAATGGATTTTCCATTTTTTGGTTCTAGCCTCTTGGAGGTGTAACTGCATATCTTGATAACTCTGTATCCCTGCAAAACCCAGTTGTCATCTGAGATTACCTGAAGATAATATATCAGCTAGAATGCCTTTGACTTGAGGACAGATTGTAGTGTCAGCTCTATTGGCTTAAACAAAAGGAATAAAATTCCATAACAAGAAATGCAGAGAATGAAGTCATCCAGCAGTTTAGCTGTAAAGAAACCAGAATCTTTCCATGTTCTGATATGCCAGTCACAGTCTAAGATTTATCCTACCCCCAGTCCCTCTTGTGGGTGTATAATGACTTCATAGTGCATATTTCTTTATTCCTTCTACATATTTCTTCATTCAGTACAAGTAGTCCCATCTCCTTCTGTGCGCCTTCTCTAGGTCTTTATTTCTCACTTGACTCTTCAGAGCGTTTAATGCTTTATTTCACCAACCTTTGCAAATCCAAACATCTACATATGAATAAGATCTGCTAACAAAGGATGTTCTTCTGTGGCTCTCATCCTTTTGCAGCCCAGAGTCACTGGTAGTGACTGGGTTTCATCATTCCTTTTTCTCACTGGTTTCTACACATGGAGGGGAGCAATAATCAGATTTATCTTGAAAATAATTTCAATTTTATAATATTTTCAGAAGGTATAGATATATAGTGAGTTTTCATTTTGAGTATTATTTCCTTTCCATGGTTTCACTTCATTTGGTTTTCCTTTTAGCTAGTTGAAGGTTTGTAGTTTACCAGTAGGAAAAGAACACGTTCATAAAGGTATTTATAGGAAATATTTCATAAGAATCATTTCTTAGTAAAAATAGTTCTGTATTCAAAAGTGCACTTTATTTTTAACTGAATAGGCAATTAGCTTATGTCAAAAATAAATGACTGAATCATACGGAAATTACATAGAAAAAATAAAGACATCACTACAAATAATGTTATCAAAAATTAAACACTATGGGCTTTGGTTGCTTTCAAGATTTTATTTAAAATTTCTGTTATAATCCTACCCATATACAAATTGTAACATATCCAGTAAATAGTTTTGTCTTATGATGTATTCTCTTAGCCTTATGCACAAAAAACTTCTCCCATTGAATATTTTAAAAATTAGTACTATAATGCCCATAAAATTTTTAAAATATGAATATAGTACTAAAAATAAATCTATCATTTTTTGCTTTTGTTTTTTAGAGTATTTCTTATCCTTTTATTATTAAAATACTACTGTTATGTAGTGATTAACTTTTTTGCATTAGTTAGTATTCACATATTTTATTAATAGTATATCTTTAAATTTATTCTTATAATGGAATTACTGGGTCAAATAGTATATAATTTTTTAAGTTTGTCATACAAATGAATATAATTATTAAAAATATAATTAAAATTTCCTGGGCCATTGATCATATGCCTAAAAGTAATTTCTTACTGGTTTTCATATACTTATCATTTCATTCTATCAGTTACATAGTAAATCCTAATAAATATTCTGTGACATCAGCTATGGAAAATTGCATATTGCCTTATAGTCTACAGAAGACAATGTAGCTTTTAGCACTTTAATATTTTTTTCATTTTTCATCTGTACAATGCATGCAGAGTTTTGCATTATAAGCACAAAAATTCTTTGTCTTGTTTTGTCTTTTGTAATCAGGGGCAGTTTACATAGAACCAGTCATCATAAGCTCTCTCTACCATTATGAAAAAAAGAAAAAGCAACTCTAATTGGGCAACAAGTTTTAAAATGGAAGGTTAAGTCCATGGAAATCTTTGATGTAATAAATTCAGTCTTGAAAATTACGGAGGTACCCTTTTGTGTATGAAATGAAGATGGATAAATCTAACTGAATTTTTGGGGCATCATGAAAAGATATTTTTAATTAATAAAATGGTAATTTCTCAAATAAAACATAGCCACTTAAATATTTTTATTGTTTATGTAAAATTTATTATGGGAAGAAATATAATGACAATTAATTGAAATAGTTCATTCACCAGCTTCTTATGGCATATGCGTCCCTCAAAGAAACAGATTTATGAATCTGTGTGTATGAATATCACAGTATGATCCTTTAAAAAATACTTGTTTGATAAGTACTTAATATTTTCAACTTAGGAATAGTGATTTTAGTTCACCTGAAGAGAGAGTTAAAAAGTCATTCAGATATTTCTTCTCAACACAAAATGGTATTGTCTTCAGTATTTTCCCACAGGGGGGAAAAAAAAACTTAAATCCTGAAATATCAAATAACCAATTTAGATTTTAGTTGAGTCAGCACAAAATTCTTCATAATGAAACATCAGAGATGTTTACAGATCCTTCTAATACACACTTTCGCTTTCAAAGGTTTTATGTGTGTGAGGTAAAAATCCTCCCTAGAGGACTCTTAGCATCACATACTGTAGCTGTACAGAGGATTGTTTATTTCTCTCTAAAAGTATCGATTGGTAGCTTGAGTTACAGAACCTCACTCTTCAAAACACACCCTGGATGTTTTGAGGCTTCTGTTTTAGGGTATATTTTGAAAAGGACCTACACATCGATGTGTGTTACTGAAAATGCTGTGATTGCTTCTTGTTAAAGTTCTCTGCCTGTCCCTCTTCATTTATCAGGGCCAGCCTTAACTAAGATTTTCTTGACCTCATTATCAGCCGTGCTATGAACAACTTATCTGCAACCTTACCTTTTCTTGAAACTCTTTTTATAAACATGTTTAGACAATTTCTGAAATTTTCCCATACCAAAAAATATCCACTTAATTATAGAAATATGTAATTGATAAATCACTGCCAGTGTAGAAAGTCCCCTTCTGAAGTAAAGAAATCCGTTTGTGAAAAAAAAAAAAGCAACATGAGAATGACTGTCCATAGCAAGGGAGAATGCCACACAGACAGTTCTAAGGAGAAAGCTTTTTGAGAAACGTGAGTGCCAGGATTTAATTGTGTGTAAGTTAGGGCTGGATATTATTATGGTGACATATCAGAGTTGAGCCTTCATATTGGTTGATTGTTTAAGGGAGGAGAGATTCTGGGTGAAGAAACCAGTATTTGAGTCAACAGACATTCCCCAGTCATTATTGCATAAACAACGAGGATGTGAGCATTCTAGTCCTCAGGAGCTATCTTAAGAGGAAAAGAGAATTTTGATTTTGTAGTAATTTATGTTAAATCACTCATTGTCACTGTATTTAAATAAGTTGATAATTCTGTCATCTCTGAAGTCACCTCTTACTTTCCAGTAAATCAATAGGAAATACATAATTTGTCTTTAGTTCTTTGAAAAACCATAAATATGCATAACACATCTGCAGAGTGTGACAGACATGCCTTATGAAAATAGTGAATATTTGCAAAGCACCTCCTGAGTACAAGGCTCTGTTGTAAGCATTTTACAAGGACACACTGACTTAATTCTACAGTGACCCTGGCAGCAGATATTATTAGAATCCTCATTTTACAGATGAGGAAACTGAGGGACAGGGATTTCAAGAAACTTGCTCACGTTCGCACATGTGCTGAGCTCCTGAGCCAGGCTTCAAACCCAGTCAGTCTAGTGCCAGAGTATGTGGTTCAGAAAAACAGTAGGAAAGGAAAACAGAGACAGAAACAGAGAAACAGATCATAAGTTAAAGTCAAGAAAAAGGGCATGGGTAGACAAGTCAAGAGCCCACGAGGCCAGATTTGACTGGGGAATTTGGGAATAATGCATAGAGGGAGGAGAAAAATGTTGGTTATTGATGCAATTGTTGTTTATACTAATTTAAAGAGAGATGAGGAGAAATGAGCTATAAATAAGCTTTCACTTTGGCTTTTTGGAAAGGCTACAGTAAAGATTTAAATTGACTTCATTACTTCTGGTTTTGAAAATAGTAATATATTTGGAGCCTGCCTCAAGTCAAGAAATGAAGAGTTGGACTCAAGGTAGAATTTTGAAGGAGAGATTCTTGGATTTTTTACCTATAATTCAGTACCCTACACCGACTAAATCATTCCTAAGCACGAATGCTAACCACATGTAGCCAGGAGCAATCTTGGTGAGAACTTCAGGAACCACTGTTACAAGCTCTTGGGGACTTGAAACAGTCATATAGGACAGTGCTATTGTGATTTTAGAAGTCTGGCAACTTTTTGTAGAAAATTCTAGTGTGAAGCAGTGTTATATGAAGTAGACCATGGACCATGGGCATAGGCATCACCTGGGAACTTGTTAGGTATGTAGGTTATCTGACTCCACTCCAGGCCTATGGGATCAGAATCTCTTAGAATGGAGTCCAGGATCCTGTGATCAGTCAATTACTGTGCGCTACACACATCGAAGTCTGAGATGTACTGGTGTGAGGGTTGCCTGATGTTCAGACATAGGCCATGATGCTACTTAGATTATTACCACCAAATTGCCAGGATAAAATGTTGATGATTACTTGGAGATCTTAAATACCAACCTGGGAAAAATGCATTGTTTGAAATGGGTTATCTACAGAGAATGAAAAATATGCAATATTATGCAAATTTATACAAGGTATAATTCAAATTGTTATTTTAATCAAAAGGTTATGAACTTCCAATTTCATTCAATTTTTCTGAACCTGTTAAGGATTGTGAAGATGAAAAGTCTGCCAACTTGGTGAACACAGAACTTGCTTATTGGCAGACAAAAAAAGAAGTGTTTAGCCCTGGGGTTTTTTGTTGTTGTTGTTGTTGTTGTTTTTAAAAAAATGATTTAAATCATATAGTAGTATCTACCGGTAGTTCTCTTATTCTTTCTCTGTATGATTATAAAGCCTTTTACCTGGAGATCAAAGCTCAAGCAGAGCACTTCCTTTGTCTGTTACTTTCTGGATGTGTGCTTTACATTCCAGTACTATGCGGCCTGGAGTGCCCCACGCACCCTCTGCTGTTTCTTTCTTTGCATTCCTCTCTACCTTTGATGATGCTTCCTTTCTGTTTGGGATGTCTTTCAAGCATCATCTCTACTACAATTCCTTTTCTTGTCTCCTCTGCCCCAGCCCAATCCCCACACACACTCCAGAGTGGGTTAGTCTCTACTCATACGTGAGCCTTTCACGTAGTAGCAATTGTTGGGGTATATTGGCATTTTCTGTCAGCGTGTGAGAGTGTGTGTGTGACTTTCTGCCCTGCTAAGAGTCATAAGGGTGAATACTGTCTTGTTCATATTTGTAAATTCAGCTCAGGTCCAGTGCCTGCCACTTAGTGGGCGCTCATTATAAATGCCATAAACTCAACTAGTCAGATCACACAGTCATGAACCTGAAAATCAACAAACATATGTCTCTTAGTGGCCTCGATAGACATAAATGTGACAGGGATTGTGAACTAAAAGCCAAATACTTTCTTCATAGAAAAGTCCCTCAGGTCCTATACAGTCTTATTTTAGACACCATTAAAAAAAAAAAAAAGTGCTTGCTTATTTGATTTCCCAGCACATTGAAAATTAAAAGAAGCAATTTGGAGGCTGTAAGGGGATGATGCCCAAGGCAAGCAAAGGAACAAAAAGAAGTTATAGCTGCTGAGTTGAGGTTCAATAAAGATACCAAATGTGCACATGAAGTACTTTTTTCAAAATTAAATTATGGTTATGAATGTCTAGTGTGTTCTTTGGGGATAAATTAAATTACAAATCAATTATTCAGAAAAGATTATTATAAAAGTTCATTTTTGGGGATACTATCTATGTACATCTAAATAATCCTTATATTAATGGAAAAAAAATCACAAGTAGAAAATACTTTGACCTAAATAATAATAAAAATATGGCATGGTAAGATGTTGTATGTAGCTATAACAGGGCATACGGAGAAACCTACAGCCTGAAATGCAGACATTTAAAAATAAACAATGCCTGAAAAAGGAGCCAAAATAAAATCAAAAGAAATGAGGAATAATAAATTAAAGGTTAAAGATCAATGAAACAGAAAAGGTACTTAAAATTGAGTAAATTTGTTTCTTTGCACCAATTTCTGAAACTGCCTCTACGGATTAAGCTTGTGGTATTATAATCAGGTACAGATCTCCAGATTCTATGTATTCAATAAAACTATTTCATAAAAAATACCTTACACTTACTCATTTAATGTTTATTTGTTACCTCCTCTGCACCACTGAATAAAAAAAGAAAGAGTCCTTACTTTAAGGAACTTAAATTATTAAAGCAAAAAACCACAACACAAACAATTAAAAAGCAAGTATGTAACCATTAGACAAATACAAAAATTAGATAAACAAGAAAACATACCAGCTACCAATGAGTATTTTGCAGGAAGTGTGGCCAAAGTGTATGTGAACACGCCTAAGTTAAGTAAAAACAGAGGAGTGAAAGTTGAATTTGCAGATCCAGGACACCTTTGCTGTAAGGAGTAAATGGAAAGGAATTTATAGTCAGGGAATGGAAAGACTGACTAATTAGAAGAAATTTCAAGATGTTGCTCTCACTAGATCAGAAATACAAGGTCAAGGGGAATTTATGTCTTCTTCCACATGGAAAATACTAGGGAATATTCTAGGAAAGGGAGAGAAATTGTGATCCAATGGAGGGATGTACTGAAGTCCTTGAGAAGAGGAAAAGGAAGAGGAGATAGGACTGACATTTTAAGCATCATGGTTTAAAAGTTCAGAAGTTTGGCTTTCTCTTTTTTCTCTCCTTTTATTTGCCTCCCAGCAAACTGAATTGAATGTTTCTGCTGGTATCTGGATACAAGTTTATTGAATACATTGGTTAAGAAGGTTATTAAATAGGTCAAATAATGAAGAGTTTATGTTTGATTCTGAATAATCTAAGGACCTAGACTTCAAAGGTTTGGCATGGAGGTAACAAGGAATTTGTTCAAGATCTGCTTGAAATATCAAATGATGTGGCAAGTTCTTCAACTGAGAATTTTTTTTTTTAAGCTTTCAGAAAAGAGAGAGAGGGAGAGAAGAAGGGAGGGAGGAAGAAAGAAAGAAATTTGAAACAGGGAGCTTCCTCTTCTGATAAACTTAATTCTCTACAGTTTATCCTACCCTAACCTCACTATACAACTTTGCCATGTGGATATGAATAGTACTAGTTTGCGTTGAGTGTGGATAAACTGGGAAGGCATATAACATAAATTTAAGACCATATAAACTGCTTGTGCAAACTTTTCTCTGTGAGTTAAAGGTGGATTGGGGCATTAACTTATTCCATTAGTTCAAAGTGTGTCCTCTGACCAGTGACCTTACAGAGTCTTCAATATGTGCTACCCCAGCTTAAAACGTAGAGATCTGGAGACAGGGGTCTCAGTTGCCTTAAAGCGTAATTTCACATTACTGAAAGAAAAAATTCCAGATGAATTAGCATTGTGTCACAGGTCCTTTATAGTCTGAAGCCACATGTTTTCCTACTTCTTATATTCTTAAAACACTGGAGTGTGTCCTCATAAAGTGGTATATAGGACTGGGCGTTTTAAGATCTCAACTTTCAAATATGCAATTTTTGAGATTTTCAAATGTTAACCACTATATATAAAAGTAGATAAAAACAATTTTTTCTGTATACCGCCGGGAACTATATTCAATATTTTATAATAACCTTTAATGAAAAAATATAAAATGAATATATGTATATGTATGATGCATGACTGGGACATTATTGCTGTACACCAGAAATTGACACATTGTAACAGACTATACATCAATAAAAATACACAAAAATAAAAATGTACTCAGCTAAGAATATAAGTCCATAGTTTCCCATTTCTCCTTCTCTAAAATCCTGTCTCTAATTTTGAAGAGAATGACATGCTCTCATCTGTTTTTAATATTGTTGATCGTTAAGGTGACAGTTATGTGCTCATTTGCCAGGGTCAGTATGGATTATGCTTGTTTTTCTTGCTTCTTAATATTGCCCATGTTTGTTCTCAATTTGAATGATACTGAACAACTGTATGGTCACCCAAACTATTACCCCATTACCCCAGAGGGCAAATAGCTGAGGCACCTTCAGATATAAATAGAAGTATTAGGGTTGATATTGCAAAAATGAATGACACTAATGAGTAGGTAATAAATCCTCATGTTCAGGTTTCCCATTATTTACTTTCAGCACAATGGAAGGAAAACCTAATAGAGTTGTCAGATGATAGACTGTTAAAAATAATTTTGAAGATAGATAGCTGTGTAATTTTTGGCATATAGCTATTAAGAAGTTCAGAGAACTGAGAAACCTTGCTGTGATGAAACAGCTTTCATTGCAATCAATAGATGTGAACATATTTTCTCAACACATACCTAAAAAGAGAAAAGGAAAGAAATACATGAATAAAATTGATGCTGAAAACTGTCTCATTTTAGTAATAAGTAGTAATCACTCATGTACATGTGACGAAAAAAATTCCTATATCACTAAGGAATTTATTTTTTTAAAAACTTAAAATTATTATAGTATTTAATAAAGCATACTATATAGTTATATTGTTTTAATTTGTCACGTACTATTAAAAATTATAGTAGCTCAATTCCACTGAACTTTTTAAGACTCAGACTCTTGTGATCATAGAAAATTGAGTTAACTTTTACTTATATAAAAATCATATTGGATATCATTTTAACATGGTCACAAAAGGACTTTAAAGCATAAATGTATATTGCTTGAGGATACCCATCTATGAAATAAATGGAAAGGACTTGTTTATTCTAGGAGAAAGTAGGGTGACGAAATATTGCCTAACTGTGAAAGAGTTTATTTGTGTTTTTGTTTTTTTTTTTAACTGGAAGATAGTGGTGTCAAATTTATAAGGTATTTAGGTTTGATTCTATATGTTTAAATGAGTGTTGTAATTTAATTTTAAAATGTTTATATTGAAAATACACAAAAAAGTTCTAGACATCAACTTAAAAGTGACCAAGGAAGCATATGGTTTTGCAAAATTTGGGGGGGAGTGGTATGGGGACAAAAATGCATAAAGACCACTGATAATTGAATTTCACATACTTCCCCAAGCATGCTGTGATCTCCCCAAGTCAGTAAGTAGCATGTCACTCTGTACTTGGTCTGGACAGGTTTCTCCCCAAAACTCTCTCATGGCTTCTCATACAGTGATTTCCTACTCATTCACTAAGATTCAAATCAAACATGATTCTCTAGAAAGTCTACTCCAGTATTTTTTTGTTTTAAAGTAGAACCACATTGATATATGTATATACTGTAATATCATACTTTACTATAATTATTTGCTTACATATATTATTGGTACTAGATTTGAGAATCTTGAGGGCAGTGTTAAATAGCTGTATGTAATCTCAATATGTTGTGTAACACATCCCCCTGGAACATAAGAGTTGCTGAATAAATGAAATCTGATGAAAATACTGTAAAAAGAAGTTAAAAAGTAGGTTTGCTTTTCATGAATCATATGCATTTTAAGCTACTGAGCTGTTATTGCTTTTCTTCAAGTCTGTAGACATTAAAATCTTGTCTAGAATTGAGATGAAAGAAACTTGTTAAAGTGATCTTCTATAATCACAATTTGTTATTTTATTTTTACTCTTATCAAATTTTATCTAAGTAGTTATTCTGTAAAGCATAGTATTTTGAAACAAGGGATATATAATGTATTCTTGGATCAACTAAAGATAAGATAAAATTTATTCTAGCATGGTATATCAAAATTTATTTTTATTATTGATAATTTATATAAGTATCTTTCAGCTTCACAAGGTGTATTAATGATGTATTGCAAATATATATATATGATTATTTTTGCTATCAAATTTTGGAAAACATTTATCACTTTTTCACATGTGAGTTGTACTATTTTTTATTATTTCCTGTATTCTTAAGCAGTGACAAGTCCAAAACACATTTGAGTTGATTTCATTTAATATTAATTATTTTGGTTTTGATATTGTTACTTTGTGCTATATTTTAAGTTTAATATCTTTTCAGTATTAATATTTTGTGCCAAATTAGCATGAATTTCAATTTTTAATGCATATCATGCATCACTAGTGTCCGTAAGTTGTCTAATAGTCAAAGTGATTATTCATTACTTTAATTCAAAAGTCACATATTTTTCTTAGTAAATTTATTCTTTTATTAAAGTCTGAAAAATGTTAGAATTTGCTTCTCCATAAAAAATTTCTAGCATTTTGTCATACCAGATTTTTTAATAGTCTCATTAAATTTATCTGAAATTTTTTTCATTTTTTAAGTACAGAAATTTAAAGTTAGGAAAAGAGGATACACTTAAAAATTAGGAGATTCTAATTTTTTCTCACTTGTCTTATTGACATAGAAGACATTTTGCTATAAAAATTGCATAGTTCCAACTCAGCTGTCTTTCGGCCAGATCCCCGCAAGTCCCTCTGTCTCTGCATTTCACCAGGTTCTGGGAGAATTGTGATGGGAGAGAAGTCAGAGGACAGAGTAAGGCCTTGAATGGCTATAGGTCCGTGTGTCATGAAACAACTTTGCTGACAAGTCTGTACTTCGTATTTGTATTCCTCCCCATCAGTAGACCATGAACTGTTAGTGGGTGAATTTCAGATTTTTAAAAAATTTATGTATATGTGAATTTGCCCCACGAACAATGTCTGTTTCAGAACTCTCCAGCTTCTTCCTGGATCAGGATTGCTAGCTAGCACAGCGAGAAAACATGAAATTTCTATAAGATGCTCCATGCTTACATTGAGATTGATCGGGTTTTCACTGTTTTACCCAACCGTGGTCTCTCAGAACTTGATAGCGTTTAAATACCCGTCTGCCTTTCTAAGGGGAAGTACTTCAGAATGTATGTGGAGGCCTCACCTCCAATGGAATTTCACTGCTCAGAGCTGAGGAAAGCATTTTGATGAAAGTTATGCTTTCTCTTTCTTTCTAAGACCGTATTCATTAAACTTGTTGAGGAAAGCATAGTGACCATACGTATTGAATCAGTTTACACTGTCACATTGTCATGCGTTCCACAATGGAATTCAACCTGAATAAAAGTCCACTGATGGTACAAGAAGATCCAAGAGATGGAGTAGATTGTATTTGGTAAAATGTATTAGAGGTAAAAAAAAAAAAAAAAAATGCATTCAGGGAACCTGCCTTTTGAGTTGATGATTTCAGTAGTGGTGAATGATGGTGGTTATCTATCCACATTTTTAGCTTTAATTCCTTTTAACGATCTGGCTGGCATTGGAGGTTCAGTCAGAGAAAGTATCTCACCCAAATGAATATTAAAGAACCTGAATTACACTATTACCTAATCCACCACTTGGACTCAAAGGAAGAAATCCTCAGCATAAAAGTGTTTTGAGATATTTTGTTCACATTTCGAAATCTTTTTCTTACAAACATTAACTAGAAAGTGAAGCAAGTCCAAGTCTTGGGTTATGTTCATATGAAAATTTAGTGTTTGTCAAAAGCCAACATTTATAAAGAAGTCTATTAAAAGTAGTATTTTATTATATGCTCTACAGTTAGAAAGAATTAAGGAACAAGTACCCTGTCTTTGAGGGCCTTACATTTGGTTGAGGAAATAAAATATGCTCTTATGATAACATAATATTTTTGTAATACAAAATAATACAGAGATCCAGTAAGCACTCCAGGCATAATTACTGTTAGGCATCTTTAATATCAGACATTGAGCATTAAACTACGAAGTGTAATGCTACTTTGATTATTTGTGAAAGTGGAATATTCACTAATAAATGTTTTTAATTTGTGCTAATGAAAGCTGCTATTACAGTTGCTTTCATATATTCATTAATGAACTATTGACAAAACCTTTTGATTCTTGAAAAATAGAACTTTAAAATGTCCCCAATCTATGATTTCCAACTTAAAATCGTGTAATGGAAGCAAACAGCAGTCAGCAATATTGTCTTGCGTATTCATTATTTATATATAATTTAAATTTAACAGGCACTTTGTAATTTTATGTGCTAAATCTTGCAACTGTATTGAGTTTCTGTTAAACAAAATTAATAAAGGTGTACATTTTTCACAAATCATAGTCAAGGACAGATATATCCCTGTCTTTTCAAATGAATTATATGGAGATATTTTCATTTATGTATAATGATATCATTTTGATTAATTATTTAACTGTTGAATAGCATACTATGACATTTACATTACTCTCTTTACTTTAAGATTTCTGTACTAAAAGCCACTTAGATTTTTCAGATATGATACCAGCACACGTAAGAAAACTATAAAGGTAAACTCTTGCTTATGTTCTTTTGGATACATTACAAATATCTCTCCATAGTAACTATTAGAAGGAAAAGTTTAGAGTCAAAATTCAGACCTATTTCATTTGAATAAATGCTGACTTTCCTTTCAGAGTGTTTAACAAATACATGTTAACAGTTACAGATTCAATCTATTTTCCTTGAGGACTTTGATGGTAAAAAACAAAAATATTGTTTTAGTTTGCTTTATTCTGATTCATGACACTCATATTTTCAGATTTTCATTAGTCATTTGCATTTTATTCAGCTCTATTTTTGTTACATCGTTTTAGTTTATTTATTGGTAATTTTTAATATGTTAGATAACAATACTTGTTATAAATAGAGCAAATATTTTCTTCCAGTCTGCCTCTTACCATGTAACTTTGTAGTATCTTTTGCTTCATAGAAGTTTAAAATGTTAATGTCATCAAATTTAGCAGTACTTATCTTTAAAGATGTTGAGTGCTACTTTGTAAAAGAAGGTCTCTGGGGAAGGCTGAATAATGATATCCAAAGTTCTTCATGCCCGCATCCCTAAAACCTGTGAATTTGTTACCGTGAATGGCAAAAGGGACTTTGCAGATGTGATTAAGCTAAGGGTCTTGAGACATGAAGTTTATCCTGGAGTGTGTGGGTGGGTCTGATATAATCACAAGTGTCTGTGTAAGAGAGAAGGCATTATGAAACACTGCAGAGAGAGATTTGAAGATGCTACGCTGCTGGGTTTGAAGACAAGGAATGCAGCTCTGGAAATTAGAAAAGGCAAAGGAAGAGATTTTTTCCTAGAGCTTCTGGAGGGAGGGCAGCCCCGCAGGCACCTTGATTTTTAGATCAATAAAACCTATTTTGGACCTTGACCTCCAGAACAGAATGAAAACTTTGCCTGGTTTTCAGATACCAAATTTGTGGTAATTTGTTACAGCTGCAATAGGGAACTAATACAATACCTGTTTCAAATTTATAAAATTGGCCTGTATTTTTTAACAGTTCTCCAGTTGCTTTTTAATTAATTTAAACTAGCTGTTAGTTTTGTAACCAGTATTTTTGTATCCTACTATTTTCACAAATAAATAGCCATTGCTGCATTATTAATTATTGAAAATGCCTTTCCTTCTCTAAATTTACTTTCCACTGTTTACTTAACACATAAATGATCGGGTTGCTTCCAAATTCTCTGTGCTATTCTTTGGGTCTATTGTGATAATAGTATACCTTATAAAAATTTGTGTCTTTACATACTGTATTTTATCTGATAAGATAAAAAAATTCCCTCTGTTTTTCTTTGACAAATGTTCTTCAATAGTTTTGTGTACTTATTACAGAAAAAAAAATCTTTTTGTTCCATTATTTAAAAACCCCTGTTGAAGTAGTAATCAGGATGCTGTTTTAACTCCCTCTTTTAAAGGAAGGACTTTGTCCTCTTTAATTTTGGAATGACCGTCAGTACTTCAAATACTTCCTCTTCTTTTTCCCTGTTTTTAGAACTCCTGTTACTAATCGTGAAAGTCCTAATGCCACTTCCAGTCCTATTAATTTTAATTTATTTTTCAATTTCTTAAATTATTATAATGTATTAAAAATTTTTATGAAATCAATTTGTTTTCAAATTTTGTATTTTTCAAAACATGTATCTGTGGGAATGTCAGAGGGACCTGGGATTCTGGCTTCCAGTGTGAGCCCGACCCCGGCTGAGAGCACAGGTGCCCCACTTGGGTCTCCCCTGGGAAGAGGCAGCCTCACTGGTAAGACTCTTCCTCGGGTTCCCTCTTCCAAATACATTTAAGAGTTTCTGAACGCAGATAATTCTCTTAGTTGCCTCACATTGAAGCTATATATGAACTTTTATATTTGTAACATATACTTTAGTACATCTTTTTCTTTCTTTCTCTGAACTATTTGTGTGAGTATAAATTCCAGCATGTTCTCAATCTGCAGTTTTTAAACAGGAATTAATATTTCATAAAATAAAATACGTATGAAATTTTGGAATTATTCCTACTTAGGTATAGTGTGTAATAGAGTAGTTTTTAAACTTTTCTGTTTCTTTACTAAGTGACAATTTTAGTTTTCATAATGTGTGATGCTTGTTTAATTTTAAAGCCTCATTAGCCTAACTTTACAAAATGAATTAATGAGTTAAACAAGTCATGTGGCCCCAGTGGATTTTAGGATTTGGACTTGTACTGCCTTTCCATTTTCTTTTAGGTTTATTTCCTGTTCTGCCTCTATTTTGTTTGACCTCATTATTGTAAGTTAGAATTTAATAGGAAATAATGTATATACTATACAATCACAAATGTATCAGAGTACAAGTATCTGCACTACTGGCTTAACTTTAAAATATATGCCTTACAAATAAACACATGCCTTTACACATGTATGTTACGTATTTTTCTCAAACTTGTTCAAGTTATGTATATATTGTTATCTTTTCAAAGAGCCAACTTAAGTCCTTTTGGCTTAAAGTGAAAAGAAGAAAAATAGAATTCCAGCAAAACTCAAGTGATTATTGTCTACTATTTATACTTCTTATCACTTTAGTTTTTCATCAGTCAATAAAAGTAATTTACTCTTCCATTAAAAAAAAAAAAAAACACACACACACACTCCTCTGACTCCCTCCGACTTCCGGCCAGTGGCAGGACCTTGGCTGACACAAAGCTGGTCTGTGAGGTTTGTTGATCCATTAATCTGACTCAGTGATCAAGCTGTGCAGCACTTTGTGCATTCTCTGTTGTAAGAGTTTTTTATTATGTGTTGTATCAAATTTAACACTGTATGAGTGGAAATTAAGTTTGTATAGTTTTCATATGTTATAATATTTATTCAAATAAATCCCTCCTATAGATCAAAAAAAAAAAGAGGGGCTCTTAAAGGTGTTGATAAGAACACACTTCCTGTTGTGTTTCAATCACATCCAAGCGTTTGGAATACCCAGGGCTCCCGCCCTGGTCCTGACCACCTGGGGCCTCTTGGCTGCTTTGGCTGTAGTCTCATCTTGGTCCTGTCACCCTGCCCACAACTATTAAGGTGTCATTTGCTGTTGGTAAAAAGAAAAAAATCCTCACTAATTGGATTTTCCACTTGACCATGTTCTATGAGGTTTAATTATCAACTAATTTGACGTTTTTGTTTGTCTGGGGGTAACTTTTTATTATATCAAAGCATTCTAATGCTGTCATGTGAAGACAGATGCTTCAAACAATCTGCATTAAATTATATTTTTAACACAATTAAAAAGACTATTTTTTAACCTGTTTGTGATCACAAACTGCAAATGTATCATGTGCTTACCTCAGATAAATTATTATACATGAATGTAACAGAAGGCCTAAGTTTATTTAATGATACTATAGTCAGTGGTTGGCAACAAATACCTTAATTTCTCATTAAATCTTTACAGATCTGTTATCTCCATTTTTTAGTTTGTTTTATTTTGTTGGTCTTTTCATTGATTCATAATACTAAAATTTTGTCTATTTTTTCCCTAAGAAATCTGCTTAAAGCTACAATGTTTTGTTTGTGAACTACTTAGGCCATAACTCATAAAGTATTTTTTTAATTACCTTTATTTGTCTATCATTTTCTTTTAAAATGATCAAATAGAGAAGTAGGAAAAATGGTAAATTAAACCACCTATATGCATGACACAGAGATTCAAATTAATTTAATTTTGCTTCATTTGTTTCACTTGTCCTTTTTTTCTCTAAAGAATTTTAAACAAATTCCCATAGATCAAGACCTGTGACCAGTATATACTTCAGTATTTGTCTTTCAGGTCATAGATATTTTTCACCATACAACCATGATACTATTGTTCTCTTACCATATTTTCCTCATTTTATCCGAAGTGTTTATTTAGAATTGATTTATTTCACTAAGGATTTAAACAAGGTCCACACACCACATTGAGTTGTTAGATGTCCTACGTCTAATTTTTTTCTCAATGCAGAAATTTGCCCTTAAGAATGTCCCACGTTCTGTTTCTGCTTGTTCTCTGATTACATTGTTTAACTTGTTTCTTTATTATCTGTATTTGATAAAAATTGAAATGAGTTCTAGATATTTGATTAACAAATTTGACCTGAACACTTCAAAGACACTTTTCTGAGAGTATTGCTACACATCAGGGAACAAAGTATTTGCTCTTTTTTAGAGAAGCTGAGATTCCAGGAGTGGTTCAGGAGATGGCAGCCTTATGTTTCCATTTTGAAGTTGTCCGTGAAGTGTTCACTCAAAAATTTTATTCATTATTAATTACTTGCTGAAAAAATTATTTCATGAGAAATTACCAAATTTTGGTTTTCAAATTTTACCACTTTCTTCATATTTTGGCTTCCATGATACAGATATCTAATCTAAGTTCCTTTGAATTTAGTTTTTACTTATGACAAAAAATGTATTTTTTTCTGATTCTTTTCTAATTTATCAACATTTCATGTCCTCCTTCTGTCTAGCTACAAACGATCTGAATTTGTTTATATTCTGATTAGTGTCTTTCCAAAACTTGGACAATTATTTGAATTTCTTTTATAACACTTTAAATCATTACTCTACTCTTTCTATTTGCTCTGTGGTCATATTCTTCTGGTAGCTAGTCATTTTCTACCGGAACTTTATTGGGTAAATTTTCTATTTTGTCTTCTATACATTTTTTTGGTTTTAGTTTTAATCCATTTTTTCCCATCTCTAAATGAGATAGGTGTCCGAAACTATAAGGGAAAGGCTTACTCCAAGTGTTTTATGTATTCTACTTTCTATGTATACTTCTGTTTCTAGGTTTTTCTATTTTTATTTCTACTTTTCCTATTTTTATTTTTGTTTTCACCATTCAGAAATCAAACATTTATTATAAAAATATGTAATAGTTCACAGGTAGGAATATTTGGATGGTTTATAGTTATCACTTTCTCCTTATATCATATTATCACATTAAGGTCATTGGATATGACCTCACCAATTGATTTTATTTGGAATTTCTTGAGATATTCCCTCTAGTCTGAACATATTATCTAGTAAGTGTGTGTGTGTGTGGGGGGGGGGTGTATACATAGGCCTCATACTTAAAATAGAATCCTATTTATGCTGTTTCCTTTTATTTGTCTGGCTCATATTTGCCAGTGGATATTCTGGTGACAACTATTCTTATTCATTTGAACATGACCCCTCTTCCTCTTTGCAAACTTTTCAGATTTTCATTTTGATTTTGGTGTTCTGAACATCATGGTTCAGCTTCCTCTGTGTTGACACAGGGTATTGTAGGAAAGCTGGCTAAGTCTTCTTTCCTGCATAAAGGGAAACGACAGATTCCACTGCTTGACTTGGCATTTGCTCCTGTCTCTAGCCTGACTCTCTATGCTGCTCAGTCTTGGGGATGAAAGAAGGGTTAGTACCAGGACTCTTGGCAAGGACATTCATTTGTCCCATTTTTCACATATAAATGAAAGAATTTGCATCCCCTCTGAAGTGAAGAATGTGGATTCAAGAAATATTCCAAATTTATTGTTTTGACATCTATTTTATGTATTTCAGATATTTGCCTTTTGAAATTCAAAACTCTCTTGCCTTTTTTTTTTGTGATACCTTATCAGTTTCTTTATTTTTCTCAAATTATTCAGTAGAAAAAGAGTAACTCTACACAGAAAGAGAAGAAGCGATCATTTCTAATGCTTGTTTGGCAGTGAAGGATTTGCTAACGCTGCGTTAAACTACGTATGTCCAAAATGTTGGGTGCATTATTGTCTGCTGTATTGGTCTAATGGTGAGAATGCATCCTTTGAACTTTCTGTTTCCTAGCTAATGACCGTAAAACCTAATATCTAATGTATCAAGCCTGGTAAAGTGTTGCATCTTTATTAACCCAGTTATATTACAGTCTCAGGAACTTAAACTTGCAATTCAGTAATTCTGTAAATCTCCATTTGTGTTGGGAATCAAGATAATGTAAATTGCTCAGCAGTGTTCCTGTGCTGAGGAGCAGAGAGAGCCAGTCTATGGGGAGGAGAATGAAGCAGACGTACAAAGTGGTGTAGAGATGAGATGTCATATGGCTCCAGGGGGAGGAGAGAGAGGGACTGATGGTGGAAGCTTTGATCCCTGATAGATTTCCACGTCTCAATTCTCAGCCCTCAGGAGGTCTGACTGTACTGCCTGCCCTTGAGTTCCATGAAATACTGTTGCACCCTTTACTTACATCCTTTTAATAAATGTCTTTCTTTTTTGCTCTTTTATTCTATTTTTTTCGGCTTAAGGCATTTTAAATTCAGTTCTCTAATGAGCCAAGATTAACCTTGACTAACATGAATATTATTTGCAGCATACATAGTAGAGTGATTCATTTTAGAGGTTATGTGTAACACACTGCACAGGTACAAGAAACAAATGATAACTTAGGCAAGAATAGCATATTTTTCAGACCCTTGCTGTATCAAATTTATTTTTAGCTTTACCTGTTTAATTGTATTTCTGATTCCCAGAGTCAAATTGATTAGACTATCAATAACCAGTTCCTAAAATCGTTTGCTCTCAATGGCATGGTAATCTGTTACTATTGGAAGAAAAACAAACACACAAAAAACCCCAAGGGGTGAATTTTTTTTTTAATCAGGTAAATGTTATGGTGGTACTTTTATATTACCAGCATGTGTTCTAATATTTTAATGACCTTTGCTATCAAAATAAATTGAAATACTTTCTAAGGACATAAAATGCATTTCATTTTATTTAAAGGTATACAATTCCTTATTTTATACTAAACAGGCACTAATCACATGTTCAAAAAAATAAACCTCTGTGAATATTTATTACAGTTTTGTAATATAAGTCTGATTAAGGAACAGAAGTGATATTAGAAGATTTTAAATATGAACCCATTTTTTTATACATCAGCAATCAATTTACATCATGCATATGAATAGAGAATACTTTGTTATTAATTTGTTCACATTAATAAGGACATAAAATATTGTGAAGGATACAGTATCTTGAATTATTCAGAGCAAAACACAGAAATTATGGTCTGTCATAGCTTCAGAATGTGATTCTACTGCTCCTGGATTATGGTTCGGAGCAAGTTACTTGAACCCTCTAAGTCTCAGTTTTCACATTGAGTTCTTGGAGTTACTGTGTTTTATAATATAATGTTTTGAAACACGTAGCACAGTAACTGGCATAAAGTGTATAATTGGTAATTAATTATTAATGTTATTAGGCAGGAGAAAAATAAATGCATAAATTAACATATACATAAATGACTAATGATCATTGCTTCCTGAAGTGTAAGGTCTTATGTATGATTTATCTCAGGTTTCCTCTCCTGACTCAATGTATGTTACCTTACACTTGAGGAAGCCTCCACTTTGTGAGGGAAGCTCTTTCTCAGATCTTCTGCTCTAAGCCCATCTTTTGGCAAACAGCCCCAGTTATTTGGTGAAGATTCTGGGGAAATATTGCCTAGTTGTTACAATTCTTTGGCTGGAGAACCTTGGAGACTCTGTTATATGTACATACAGTCCTTAAAAGTTCAACCACGTGTTTTCTGGTTTCTTATTAAACCCAATTGATTAATTCTGTCACGGTTCTACCAGTGTGAAGAGAAGTCATCAGTCTGTTCTCTACTGTGGGACTTCTCACTTCTGTCGCTTAACCCTCCAAGGCTTTTTGTTTGTTGTCAGCTCTCTGACTGAGGGAAAAAAAAAAAAAAAAAAAAAACAATGCTCCATAGCTTGTCAGATGTGGTTTGGTTTTTAGGAGGGTCTTATGGCCTCTTGTGACTCTCTCTAGCCTGTTCTTTCTGTATTGTCAACTTAAAGAAAAACACAGCATAAGAGCTGTGAGTTTAAGTTTTATTCAAGGTCTTACTGAAGACGATAGCCCAGAAGACAGCCACTCCGGATGCTCTGAGGGGCTGCTCTGGAGAAGAGGCCAGTTTATATATGAATTTTGTTGGCCAGGAAATATATGTAGTCAAGTGTACATCTTGGTAAAAGATTTATGCTGACCACAGAGAACAGATATTTCAAGTTAATGATTTTAGGGCTTTTCTAGGTATGGGAAGATGCAGGAATCTGGGGTCACAGAAAATCTTCCTGAGAAATGCATCTATCTATCTGGGGACCTATTTATCCAAAGCCCAGAGGGCCTTGTCCTGTTTTCCATCCTGAATCCCTTTGAGGGTGCACTGTCAGTGGGCAGCTGTGCAGTGGGTTGTGACTTAACCCTGAGAGAACTGGGTGGTGAGCAACTTTCTTTTGTTCTTCTTTGTTCACAGTATCTTACCTGTAGAAATTTCCTAGTTAATTCAAGGAAACTTTGGTGAACATAATCAGCGCACGAACATCCAGTTATGATGACTCCTGCATATAATGTTGTCCTGGAGGAGCACAGAAATTGTTGAGAGAACTTGGGTCCAAGTTTCAGATCCGGTTTTCACTAGCTGTTACACTAACTGTAGCTTCTGTGTGTTTAGCAAGGATTTTTACCCTGTAAATATTCCCTTGCCTTGTAGACACCAAAAAAAAAAAAAAAAAAGGAAATATTTTGATTAAGGAATGAGGCTGTTTAGGCAAATTATTATACTCCCTGAATCCCAACTTCTTTACCAGTGAAGCAGGAGTAAGAATTTTAACTTTACAAAATTAAAGTGGATTAAGAAATAGCAGTAATTTGTGTTACAATCTTTGCATATTAAGTAAGGCTGTGTTTTTCTTTGCTCAACAGATGTGAGGGGTTTGAGAAGATATTTTGGAACTAAAACTTATGAAAAAAAAAAAAAGATTTCAATGATTGAGAATACTGGTGTCTAGGAAAATAGTCTTATTGGTAATAGGATGAGTAGATCATTTTTTGTCTGTAATTCTAGGCAGGATAAATAGACCCTTTTAGCACTTTGAAACTATAAAACAGATGGTTTGGGAAGAGCTGCCAGATGGAAGGCTATGTGACAGATAGAAGGTCCAAGACCCTGCCGTTGCCTGCCTTCACAACCAACTATATCCTTCCCCTTTTCCTCCTCAAACCGTCATTTTAATAATCTCTCATGTGTTTTTGTTTTGTCCTTAAGAATCCACCCTATTCCATGTGGCCACAACCCTCTAGGGAAGCAGAACTCAGCCCATGAGATAAAATCCTTTGGTCTAAGGTGTGTGCACTGGTTCAGTTACTCTCACCGTGGACTGGTCCAGGAATGAAACTATGACATAATTCTCACTGATAACATAGGGAGAACACACTTGGCAAACTACTGAAAACCTTTTTCTTACTGATAAGAAGACCCAAACACTGGAAGAGTGTTCTTCTCTCCCTGCCTCCTCCTCCTCCCATGAACTTGGCCTGAAACAGCAGCACCGTCTTCAGAGCACGATGGCAGCAAAGCTCCCGACAGAGCAGGTGGGGGGCAGCCGCGACTTCAGTGCTCCCGTTGATAGTCAGGAACTCTGGCCATACCTGCCTTCGAACTTCTTTCCGTGTTAGAGAAAATACTTTCCTTACTTTTCCTTGAGACAGGTTTACATTATGTGCACCTGAAAGCACCCCAGTGACTATAAAGATAAGTGCAGTGTGATCCACGAGGTCCCATTGGCTGTGTGGCAATTAGTCAGTTCAGTGTAATCATTTAAAACAAAGTTTAAAAACTGATATCATTGCTGTATAAGCAAGGTGATTCTTTATTAGGAAACCGTATTGTCAAAAGTCAGATTACTTAGGGCATTTCCTTCTGAATTGGATATAATTCACCGGAGGTATTGGAGGTCAGTGATCATATTTTGTACGTATAGTACGTAACACAAACTAAGCATTCAATAAATATTTGATGAATAAAACAGAACATTAATCACTATGAAATAATCACTTTGAACAAATATTTTTATCTGCTGTACAGAGAACTAGAAAAGGTATAGTTTATAATCGGTGGTAGAAAAAGCAACAGTTATTGAAACATAGCTGAATTAATTGCTGTAGTGGAAATAGGATGTTAGAGGACACATAAAATGATGAAATACAATAACAAATAATAGATTAATGATATTAGGAAAGGGTAAGTTTGGAAGAAAATATAAAACCTTTCATTAGATTTTATTTAACATCTTAAGTGACAGATTTGTATATTAAAAGTTATAGGCTTAAGCAAAAATGATTTTACTAAATATTACATATTTGAAATAAAAATGAAATTAAAAATGGATTTCTTATTCTAAAAGACAAAGCCTAAAATTAACGGGAGTGATCATAAGAAAACTCCACCTCTTCCTTTTATCTTATCTTTTCCTACTTTTCTTTCCATCTACTTCCTTTACTAGTTACTCTCTCGTTACTCAGGGCTCCCTGTTTTATGATCATTTCTGACGTGTCCTCCTAAGGCAATATCCAACATTTTAGACTAATCTCTCTAGTCTGCTCTTCAAACTATACTTGCTCCTAGCAACGTAGTTTTGTTGGAGAGAGTTCATAAACTATTTCTCCTTGGAGTGGAGTTGAAAAATATTACCTAAAGGCACAATGTGAGACATTCTTTGGAGATATTCAAAGATATTCAAACTGTATAGTCAAGGCACCTGTGGGGATGTTTGATATAAGCCAGTAGGGGAAGTGGAGAATCCACTTAGTCATTCAGATCAGGAGAATCAACTCCAGAGATCAGTTGGGTAACTCCCAAGTCACAGTCCTCAGGCCATTCTATGTAGATAGGTGACTTTTATTTTTCTATGAGGACTTTATCTGAGAAAATTAATCATTAAATATAAGAAGATAAAATAAAAATAATAGGAAAAAGAAACTCTCTCTACTATGAATAATTCTAAGAAATTGGCAATCCTCTAACTAGTGAGCTAAGCTTATACTAAGGAAATATTAAGTGTGTGTGTGTGTGTGTTGAGCTGGGTGCATTTCCTAGAGTTAAATATAGCCCTGTATATTTATATAAGTTTAAATGATCAATGAAGGGTATTATCTATTAGTGAAAACTATATTTGGATATTTTTAGAATGCAAAATGTGTGCACCCTACTGGCTTGAACAATTTAATGCAAATTCAACAAATTCTCTCATGATTATTTACTTATGTATTCAAGAATTTGGATCCAGAAGAATATCTACATGTGGTCTTCTATTTTTAAAATGATTTGGGAGATGTGTGCTATAAAAAAATGAGACATGTTAATATTCTATTTTCTTTTAGTTTTGTTTCTCTTCGTATTTGAACCCTGCTACATTTGAAAAGCAACAGCTGGTGACAGACAAGCAATCTTAGAAATTGTGAATTCTTCCACGAAACCATGTCTAAACTCAAATTTTTAATGTTCCTTCTGTTTTCTAGAATTAGGGGTAGGTTTATGTAAGTTAACTAATTTTGAGAAATTATATATATATAAAATGTATGTGCTTGTACATGTGTGTAATTTTTAAGTTATAAAAATGCTTTGTAAGGGAAAGGGTATAGCTCAAGTGACAGAGTGCATGCTTAGCAGGCACAAGGACCTGGGTTCAATGCCCAGTACCTCCTCTAAAGATAAATAAACCTAATTACCTCCCTCCCTCCCAAAAAACATACTTTGCAAACATCCTTGATTATATTCAGTGTTATTAAATATGAAAAGCACTCTCACATTTGCATTCCTTTTAGAAATATTGGGCTATAGAATATATGACAATATATGAGTCTGAAAATTAAACTGATATATTTTCCTAATGTTTTCAAATATATTTCCCAATAAATAATGTCATAAAGGTTTTAGCTGAGCAACATTTGCCACCCCAGAATATCATTTTTGCATGCAGATTATTTTGAGCTGCAAACAATCAAGGCCCAAAAGACTCAGGCAAAGCAACTTCGACCTTGCCCCTCACTGCTTCAAAGAATGTAGATAGAGAACCTGCCCCAAGATGGGAACTATCACCATAGGTAATTACAATATGAAGGAGGTGTAGGCAGGAAGGAACCTAGCCAAATCTCTTTGCTAAAATTCCTCTCTCTGTCACATTGTCTCTGCCTGGCCCAGCGAACATTTGTGCACAGATTGTTGTTTTTTCATCTTTGTGTGCTTGATATGTGGTTAGTGTGGCCGGGGGAGAAAATTCTATTTTATTTTAACTAATTTAAATATAAATTTAAGCAATCATATGTGGCTGGTTTTCATACATTGTTTATGTATCTTCAAAGTCTATTTTGCAATCTCAACATAGGTTGCACAGAGTCTTCAAAACTTGAATGAGAGAAAGAGAGCTTTTTATGATACTGCCAATTAAAAAAATAATTCCACCCAGTGCATGACCTACTGAAGCCTAGATATAAAGTCGAAATGGAGAATGGTGGTAAATAAGATTAGGTACATAGAGTTTATAGAAATGTTTTGTCTTCACATGATTTATTTTAAAGACTTTTGCATGGTTTTTGTGAGGAGGACAGTGTTTGGCATTGTTCCCCACTCTGCCCTTTCTCTCCCCATGTCCTGCCCAGGATAGATTCTTGTGTTCATAATTCCAATTCTGACCTGTATTAGGATCTGTTTTCATTGACTTTACCATCCTTTAAAAAAAGGACTTTTTTCTCTCTATTTTAAAGGTATATTTATTTGAATTTAATAAGAATAAAAATGACTTTATTTTATAAGCTATGGAAAGCTGATATAAAAAGATAAACAGTTCTCTAAAGCTCAAATTATTAATTTGTTAATTAAGAACATTTATTATTTGTTTCTTTTAAAGGAGAGCAGTTAACAAATACTGTTTTACCTACAAAGTCAAACATAGCTGTAACTTTCTTAGAAAATTTAATTTGAGATATTTAAAATCAATAAAACTCTTGCCATATTATATAGTTTTTGAAAGAGGCATTGACCTAATTTTGTATGTGAAAATTTAGTATCACAGCAGAATTTTGTGCATCAAAGAACACAAACAAGGAAGTGGGACAACGACCCATAAAATGGGAGGAAGTATTTTCAAATCATATATCTGAGGAGTCTAGTATACAGATTTTATATCTGTATATTAAATATATAAACATATATTGTTCAGTAACAACTGAACATTATAAAGACAATCCATTTTAAAATAGACAAAGGAACAGATATTTCTTTAAAGTGATATGCAAATAGTAAGCACATGGGAAAATAGTTAACATTATTGTCATTAGGGAGATGCAAATCAAAAACTCACAGTCAAATACATTTTAACAGTCTCTCCAGTTTCTTAAATATAACATAAAACTGAAATAAAAGGGAAGTAATTTGCAGTTAAATAATATGGATTCCACTTCTTACATTTGTATTCTGACCAGCTTAGAAGACATAACAAAGTCATCATATACATACCTCTATGTGTAGACTAACTGTAAACGAGATAGAACACTCTAAGGTAATTCTCAAATCACAAGCAGCCTTAGCATGAAACACGTTTTCTTGCCACAATGAAAAATATTAGTATAATTTTGAACAAAGCAAAGTGCTGTATTCCTTCAATTGACATAGCAGTTGCTTTACTGCACGGGTTGAAATATTGCTTAGAAAAGTATAAACATATTTTTCACCTACATGAATACTGAATAGAATATATAAATGTTTTGTAGAATTAGGGAAAGCATTTCAGATTTTTGTGGGGGGAGGGGTTTAAGTAATTTGTACTCTTCAAAAGTGTACAAATTCAAAAGTGATTTTATACACTGAACATCAGATAACAACTATTTTGCTCTATATCATGTAACCACCAGAGACAAATAGCAGTATCAGTGAATAAGGCAGAATACAACAATAATGGTTTCTGAAATACTGCCTTCCCCAGTGATTGAACCCTTTAAAAAACATTGCTTTATTTATACACATTTCTGTACCAATTACGGTCTTTTATCTAATACATTATTTCCCTGTTACAACTTATTTTGAAAATAGTGGCAGCTACACTCACTTTCCAAAGTGACATGTTTAGGAACCTGGACATGATAAGCTGGGATGTCAAAAGATTTTTTGACACCAGAGCAGACCAAACCCTTCCAGGCTCTGAAAGGGATTGAAATGATGGAGTTGTTGGAAATTAGGAACATGTTTTGTGGAGGAAGGAAGGAGTGCTTCCTTCTCCCTGCAAGCCTAATGAAAAAAAGCTCAAGAAGACCATTTTAAAAGCTTCCACTTGAATCCACAGAAGTTTATGGAATATAGTGTGGTGGTGGTCAAGGTACTAAAGAAAAAAAAATTCTGTAGGCTACAGAAATAGAAGGCTGTTCTTTCTGTGGCCTCTAGTAAAGTAAATGGACTTTCACTGACACTTCCAGATGTTCATTGTTTGTCTCAATCACTGAAGCACAAGCTTATTGAGGCTAGAGAACCTCTCTGTCTAGTTCACTGCTGCAGCTCTACCATCTAGAATATTGCCAAGAAAATAGTAGGTTAACAATAAATATTTTGAATGGCCAAGTGATTGAATTAATGATATGTAGGATAGAATAAGTAATGACACCCTGTGTGGCTACAGGTAGCATTTATCATTCATCAGGCTGGAGAATACAGGAAAATATTGTATAATCAGAGGGATAAAGTAAGAAAGATGGGTATAGTATGGGGAATGTTAAGTTTTAGGTTTGTAGTACATCAAAATGCAATGCCCAATAGGCATTTGGATATGTGCATCTAGATTTCTTAAGAGCTGTTTGGGCCATAGACTGAAAAAAACTGTATGTCAGTACAACTGAAGCCAACTGTTGAGCAAATGGCACCATAAGACATCATAATGCACATACCAGGCTTTCAGAAAGAATATTTATAGCATGTGTGAGACTTCCTCATCCCTCATTGCATTCTGGGGCAGGAAAGATACAGCGGCAGAGATGGATGTGAAATTTTGCACTGTCAGCTTGTAAAAGGCATGATTCTGGAACCACCAACTTCTCTTACAGCATATCAAGGGTTAGGGCTTATACCCGGTGTTAATTGTTTACAGCAGTGTAAATAGACAGAGTGGAGATAATCTGACAAGAAGGAACAAAGATATGAGGTAGCAAATTGGCAACCAAAGTTTTTTGGGTTTTGTTTTTAAGATGGCAGTAAAAACAGCATATTGTATACTGATGGAAATTATCCTGTCTAATGCAAAATAATGATTATTTAGCAGAGAGAGAGGAAACCTTTATTTGTAGGCAAGAGAGGGTGGGGCATGGCACACCAATCAGGGAATTGGCTTTAGCAGTGTGTTCGGATAATTCATCTTCAGTAACAAGAAGAAAGACAGCATGTGGGTGAAAAATCGGATGCATCTAAGATCTGTTGATTTTCTTTCTAAACTTTATGACTTCTTTTCAATCCCTCATAAATATCCTGTGATAATCTAGTCCCTGTTTTATCCCTCCATTCCCATCAATACCACTCATAAGCACTCAACGTTCATTTAAGGCTGAACTGTGTGCTGCTTCCCCATTTGCTCTGCTGTCTGTGTTATCCTCTGATGGTGCTATGCCATCCTAGAGCTCTCTTCCTTCAGCTCTCAGTTCAAACTTGGTAACGTCCTTCAAACATCCACTTAAAGAGCATTTGCTTCTTTTTTCCCCTGTGAATCCAGGCACTAGTCTCCAAAGCCTCCCTTGAGTGTCTCTGTATATGATTGCACATTGAGCCCTCACTTATCACCGTCAAAGTGCTCATTGCACTGTGTAGTAATGCATCTGTTACCGAGAAGTACGTGCCACTAACTGCATAGTAATGCACCTATTATCTAATTGTGTGCTCACTAGACCATAAGCTTCTTAAGGACAGCACTTCACAACCTCTGGCATATCTTAGGAGCTCAGTAAACTTCCGTGAATGAATACTCAAATTCCTATTTTCCAGCTCCTGGAGCAGAGTTTTTTCAGAGGTTTATAGAGGAGTTAATATAAAAAGGAAATTGTTTTTTATCAGTTTATAACCTAAGTGCTGGAATGTATAAATTGTGTTATAAGGCACTACATAGATTACAGTATATTGTAATTCTGATTTTTTGGAAATATAATTTTTAAAAAAATGGTGGTCAATAGTGGTCCCAGGAATAGTTGAAGTAATTATAGAGCACTGAAACTGTATTCAGGTGTACGCTGGAGCGTGTCTACCACCAACCGAGAATAAATAATACTGAATGTCACAACAAATTGCCCAAACACAGGAACTACAGAGAGGTCATTTAGATCACAAAACTCATTGATCTCCTTTGGCATTTAGCACAACTGGGACTAATGCAGCAGGACTTTTGGTGGTGTCTAGGTGCAGTGTCCTGTCTGAATTTCAAAGGCAATCTCTTAGACATGATAACAATCACAAAGGTGTTACATACTACTTAGTAATCAAAATGGTACTTCTGTGATTATCTGTGAGCTTTCTAATATCTCCTTTGGAATTCTCCAGAGGAATTCAATTTCAATCCAACAAAACCCTTTTGAGCACAGATTGCATAAATAAAGGCATGCCCTCAAAATATTTGAAGAAAATCAGTAAGAGTTATGTCAAGTAAACTTCTTGTTGACTGAAAAGGCTTAAAATCCATATTTTCTTAGCCAGATCTTGACACAAGTTCATGTATTTCAGGCTGATTTTAATTGTCAAATGTTGCAGATAGACAAAAATCATAATTTAATAATTATTTGGTAAATAATGACATTTCCAAGTTAGGTAAAGTATGAATATACTTACTTTTATCTATTTATCAGAAGTATATCATCAAATCTTAATAGTTTGCCGTTAATTTGCTTCAGAGTTTCTTTTAGGAATTAACTGTCGCAGGTGCTAGTCAAGCCCGTGGACTCCTCTCTCCAGTTCTGTTCTCCTTGTTCCTTCTTCAAAGATACTGATTTTTTTCACGGTAACCCACGAAAGTATCTGTATTCAGTCACTAAATGTGTTTGTATCCATAAAAGGTTATAAAAAGTATTGTACTTTTGTCTTACATATTATTTATAAATGATATCAATCTACATCTTGCTTTTTCTTAGTTAAATTTTATGCTTTTGAGATATGTTCATATTGATACATGCAGTTCTAATTTATTCATTTTAATAGCAATATATTCAAGTTTGCCATTATTCTCTATTTTACCATTCTTTTATTTATGGGTGAGTAGTTATTTGTTTCCTTTTTCTAAATACACTGTATAATGCGTCCGTGAACATTCCTGTACCTGTTTCCTCATGCGCACCTGCAGTCTTCACTAAGGCATAGAAAGTGAAAGTAGAATTACAAAGTTCTGGGCCTTGTACATATTCAAATGGTATTTATTGCTGAATTTCTTTCTAAAGTGGTTGTAGTAATTTGCATGTTCCAGCAGTACACAAATATTTCTGTTTTTGCAAATACTTGCTACAGTTTTGCATTATCAGTCTTTTGTTGATATTTGCTGGTAAGTATGATATTGTATATACCATTACAAATTTTGCAATCAAATATAATTTTCCTGAATTACACAAAATGTACAGAAAGTGTATAGAGCACAGTGCATAGCTTGATGTGCTTCTGTAACTCAAAACATGCTTGTAACCAAAATCCAGATCAAAAAACAGGATATTGCCACATTGCCTGATCCCCAGAAGCCCCCACATTCACCCTTCCAGTCACTGCCTCTTCTGAAGAATAACTGATAATCCTGATTTCTAACATCTTAGGTTAGTTTTCTCTGGTTTAGAATAATACCGTATTGGAAACAAACAGCATGTACTATTCTTTGTCTGGCTTCTTTTGTTCAGCTTCATGGTCGTGAGTCTCTTCCATGTGGTTCTATTCATGCATTCTCATATTTTATCGAATGACTGTCAGACAGTTTGTTTATACATTCTACTTGTGAGTGGATATTTAAGTGATTTACTGCTACACAAAGCCTTTAAAGTTGGTGCCCTGAAACCACTGTCTGAGTGCATGTTGCATTCTGTGCATGGACCCAGCTCACCTGAGTCTTCTGCCCCACTGAATGAAGGGTGGCCTGCAGACACGTGCAGAGATCAGTGGGCGGGAAGGTGCAGGGCGGTTAGCTCACATGCCTGGTGGCTGATGCTGATGGGAGCTCTTCTGGCACTGTCCACCAGGCTGCCTCTAGCGCCAGCTCTTCCCTTCTCCACGTGGTACAGTTCCAGAAGCATCCCGAGATCAAGTTTTCCAGATGAGAATAAGCAGGTTCCTCCTGTCATTTTAAGGCCCGGGGTCAGAAGTCTCTGAATATCATTTCTGTCCCCGTCTCTCTTCATCAAATTGTTACAGAACAGTCTTAGATCCAGAACAGGCTTGTTCAGGGACGGAATGAATTTGGGGCACATTATTTTAAAAAACTGGATACCGCTGTTCACCCTCTTGTCAAAATAATTCATTTTATACAAAAAATGCATTCCCTTTTTCCCTCTTTTCCAATTATGTCCTTATTTAAAAGTTCAAGATTCCATTGTTGAAATAAGGTCAAGGTGGAGATGAGCTCCTTCTGTTCAGCATCTCAGGTGCATTTGTTTAGCCTCCAAGTCTTACGAACAAAAAAGTATCCAACATCTAATGCTGAGAAAAGAACAGGGTAACTGCAACAAATACCTGAGTTTAAAGGGTTACAGGTCAGGGAGACACTGTTCCCCAGCAATTCGGATGTCCCTGCCAGCCACATTTCACCAGTACCCACGCTTCCTAGTAGGATTTTCTTCAACTCTTGGCTCTGCCCTCTGAGTCTGTCTTCCTTTTCCTCGAGAGTCCTGTTAGAAGTTGAGTAGCTTTCTCAGCTTGCTAAATTCCTGTGCTAAGTTGAGAACAGGGAGGCCCCATCCCATTTTATTACCTTTTAACTTAATTAATTGTGTTATGTTAAGAACTCAACCTAAGATCTATCCTTTTAACAATTTTTTAAACGTCCCATGCAGTGTTGTTAACTCTGGGACAGTGTTGGGCGGCAGATCTCTACAACTTAATTGCCTGTTTTTCAGCAGGTGTAGTTTGTTTAAAAACTGTTTTGTGTATCAAAATATTATCTACTGAATTAGACAGGAGCCATACCCACGTACTCTCCAGCACCAGCCCTTCTATAGCTAAAGCTGAAAGTCAAGTTTATTTGGAAAACAACTCTGAGCATTCCTAGAAGACTTCATGTCTAAGAAGAAGATTGAAGAGGCATGTTTTAAGAGTCTCTGAATTTCTTTTTCACTGAAATGGTCTATGGAATAACACCTTCAATAGTTATGAGGTATTAAAAAACTCTTGAGACTGTTTTTTTTTCACTGGCAGCACCTTGAGTTTCATCTTTTTCTTTAACATACTTCTTTAAAAAAAAAAGTGTTAACTGGAAAGACTCTTTAATATCCTTAATAGTTCTAAATTCTCCTAAAACATTTAAAAAATTCCTTCTTATTTCATGTCTCTTTTCTCACACATTACCTTAGTCAGCTAGAAAAAGCCAATTAGCACCTTGTAGGTTGAAGATGCTAAGATATCTAAATATCTCTGAAAATATTTGGCCACAATGACAAGTTGATTATACAAACTTTATTTTCCATGTTACTTTAGACAAAAATGTTGTCAAACTTCCACCTTTACACAGTCTGGGTCATTTTCTCCTCGGCTTTTAATAACACTTTTTGTTGTGCTTCCTCCCTTCCAGAGCCATGTTTTCAAGGTCCTTCAAGCCTCAGGACATTGCCCAATTTTATATAGAGAATTTTAGATCAAGTGATTTAGATACTTGTGTTAGCTGAGATTAATGTAAATACAAATTCACCATTTTAACATTTTAAAGTATGTAATTCAGTTTTCTTTTAGTATGTTTTCAAGGTTATGCATTAGTGCAGCTATCTAATTTGAGAATATTTCATCATCCCCAAAAGACACTTCATACCTCCCAGGTCCCCTCTCAACCCATCCCAAGGCAACCATCAGTTTACTTTCCATCTTTATGGATATAAAGTGGAAACATTTCACCTTTCATTTCAGAAGAGTAAAGGGATGTTAAAATCTACTTTTAGGAGAAACTTCGGGTCTAATCAAGCTTACAGTTGTTGTTGGAAAGTCAGAAGCATAGAAGGCTTAGAAAAGAACACTTGTAACCATCTAAATACAGAAGATGAGCAGAGAAAGGAACTCACACTCATGGTTGAAGTGGAGTAGTCAGTAATGTTACCAGTTAATCACGAGCTAAAGGGGACTAGTAGTAAAATTAATAATAATAATAATAAAAATAAAATAAAACTGCAGTGAGTAAATTTATTTATTAAGAGAACAAGTAACAGTAGGGTTTAAAATAATGTTTTCACTTTAATAAACAGGGGAGGAACCATCTGGTATCACAGTGACAACAGAACTCATGGAAGGAATTGAGCACTATCAAACTTCTGTGGGCTCAAAAGTGAACATATCACTCATGAGCATGAGTTGTTTTAAAATCATGATTAGGAAAAGGAGATTCTTCTGGTTCCTATATTTGGAGAATTTTTTTAGAATTCATTTCATTAAGGTGAGGCTCAAAATTAGAAAATATTTGACATTGAACATTTTATTTTCTGTTTCCTTCAGCATCACTGGGTGTTTGTTCCTGCTCAGCTTCTGGAACTTACTTGAACTACCTAAAGCAGTACCTGATGATCAAAAATGGCTTATTCTAACCAAAGTTGTTTATGGATAGTAATTGCATAATACAGTATCACATGCTGAAAATACTTGTTTATTAGTAGCTATTTTAATGTCTGAAATGATGAATACGTCTAACGCATGGATGTCGAGATCTGTGAAAGGGGATAGATGCTTTGAGAGACTTTGCCACTCTTTGAGTTTTGATCATATCTGTGATTACTCTGTCATCACAGAACAGATATAATCCCTGCGTTGTTGAAAAATTGACTATTACTAATCGTATCCATTCCAAAATGAAGTCATTAAGTGGTGACTGATTTAGGGGATTATATTGATCAAAATGTAAATTCTGTAGATAAGGAGACTATTGCCAAGAGAAATTAAATGTCCTGTGGTCAAGGTCACAGTGAAAGAGTTAGGACATAAACCCAAGTTTTCTGATGCATGGTATAGTGAGTGCTGTATCAAACACCATATATTCCCTCTCTGGACAGATCAAGACCAATTCTTAGTTCATCCTCCCCATTTGGCTGCGAAAGTTCTCATTAACCTACCCTTCCTCTTTCTATCGGTACCAGTTTTAAGTCTCCTATAAATGTTCCTTTACCTTTACCTGACCTTTCCCAACATGACATAGAATCTGTTGACTGAGGTTTTAATCCTGGTAGTCAAATCACTGTGATTATAGATAAATAATGTAACTTTTATAAGGGTTTGTTTGGCCAGTTGTAAAATGAAGATAATAAATACATCTTCCTCCCAGGGTTGCTGTGAGGACGAAATGAAATGTATTGAGAAGTGTTCTGTAAATTGTAAACGAATACAGTTACGGGTTGTGATCCTTTTCTTCCTTTTAGTCTGGAAGATCATAGATACATTCTTACTACACTTTAGCCATACTGTTTGTGAGCATCATAATCTTACTCCAGTACAACTAACAAAAAGTTAATTTATTCAAAAATTAAGGACATCGATGACAAACAGAAAATACTCAAACATTGACTTGTTAGTGCTTTCTTACAAATACTGTATGGATAGAAAATAACCTTTTAAAAATTATTTTGAAGCTATGGGTGAAATTAATATGCATTGAATACTTCTTATAATTGCAAGTGGAAAAAAAAAATCAAGGTTTTCAGGACCATGGCATCAGTGTGCTCCATGTAATCAAGCAGGTGTTGAATTTGTGAATAGTTCTAAGATTTTTTTAAATTCAAGCCTTGCGTATTAAGTACAACAGAATAAAAAAAAAAATGAAAACCAGTTTAGAAAAATGGTGACTTAAGAACCACGACATAAAACAATACAGAAAAAATACTACTTTTTAAAAGTTGATAGTGGAGACTCAATAAAATCTGGCAAAAGCAATAGAAAAAAGGACTCCTGAGAGTTTGGAAAATGTTATTGTTAGCCCTAAGAGTCGAAGATGGTTTCCTCAGATCCGTGACCTGGGAAATTTAACCTTACTGGAAGCTGCAGTCAGTAAGTTAAGTGTGGAAGTTCACTTAATCATGTAAAGGGATTTAGAAAAAATCCTGTGCATAGCACTTCTTGCCATTTAATATATTTATATTTTCTTAAAAATTTTAGAAATGTGTAGTGATGAACTCAGCTCTTATTCTCCACTTGGCATATTTAGAACATCTAAATTTCCATTTCTATTTGAGCCTTTTGTTTCAGGGACTTCAATGCTAAATTGAGTGTGAATTCTGTCAGGTGACATTTTCTTTTCTCGCTCCACTATGCAGAGTAAATTGCATCTATAGCAGCCAACTCTGCGTTCACAGAGTGCTTTTATTACATATCTCAAATCCTGTATTTTTCTTCTGTTTTTCTCCTTCCTCAGAAACCCAAAGCATTTTTAACTCCATGCTATAGTATCTGCTCCCACGAATTTTTGGAGTGGTGTTTCTTAGGCATATAATTTATATCTGAGAGGGAAGTGCTCCCTTGAGCAGCTGCATTTGATTCAGCATGAGACTTATTCTTCGTGCTTTCTTGAAATGAAGCCGCCGTCAGTGACAATGCCTGCAGAACGTGGGCTCCCGAGGACCTGGTGAGAATCACCACTTCTGCCAGATGCTCTTCCCTGATACTTCACTTTTCTGTGGACTTGATGAGTCAAGGCTTTAGAAACCTTCCATAATCCAAGGTATCAAAGAGGAAAAAGAGTCCTTTTTGCCATACATTTTCCTGTGGTTGTGGAACACAACTGCTGTGTTCTGTTTTTCCTCTGCTCTTAGGTAGTTAGGCATTACTGAGTTTTAAAAATCTGTGTCTCCTCTTAAGCTGATCACATTTTTATTCTGCCTTGTTTGCTGGACCCAATTGAAGTACCTTTATTGCTCTTCCCTTCACATTGTTTTTTAGGTCCAGAGGGGTTTTTGTGTTTGTTTGTTTGTTTGTTTGTTTGTTTGTTTTACTAAGCAATTTTGTTCTCCAATCCTACCAGGCTTGGATTGGATTTAATGTATTTTTGTCCTCTGTTCTGTACCTTAGTGTTTCTCTTGCTTCCTGTAGTTCTCTGACATATTCTAGGCCAGAGCTCTAGGGACAAGAGGAATGTCACCATCCAGCAGTATCTGTCACCTTGTAGCTGACACAGTGAGGCTGGAAGTACTGTGCATGTATTGTACTGGTGCTGTCGTTCCAATTGGTCTTCTTCTTTCTTCCTGTAACCACCTAATATAGCTGTTTTTAAGTGTTCTTTTATTATGGATTATATATCAGAAGCTTTCACAGAGTTCGTCTCAATAATTTCCTGGAATCCAGTCTGTCTTTTGAGAAAATCAATCAAACTTTTTTTTTTTTCTTTGAATTTTTGCTTCTTTCCTTCCGTGAGATGTACTCAGGTATTAATCACTGTTCATGACCCAATAAAAGAACAACTCTCCTCTTTTTCAAGTCTCATTTCCCGAACATATAAATTAGCATTGTTGTCATAGGCAAAAATGAAATTACTAGTAATGGAAACATTTTTTAAAATTTCAGAGCCATCCATTTTTGTGGCTCACCTCTTACAGCTTAACATTTCTAAAAAGTATTTTAAAAAACGTATTTTCTAAGAGCAATACTTTTAATATCTCAAGTATAGGTAGTTAGATTCTTCTTACTTATTACTTTATTCATCTGTCAGTAAACAAGATTTCATTCCGTGTTTCTTTTTTTTTTTTTTTTTTTTTTTAGGAGAAAAGAAAACCCTCCAGTTTTTATTGATACTTCTCTTTGTAGGACTGCAGTGGAAGTAGAACCTCCATTTTTACTACTGCATTTTTTTTAACATTTTTTATTGCTTTATAATCATTTTACAATGTTGTCTCAAATTCCAGTATTCAGCACAATTTTTCAGTTATTCATGGACATATACACACTCATTGTCACATTTTTTTCTCTGTGAGTTATCATAACATTTTGTGTATATTTCCCTGTGCTATACAGTGTAGTCTATTCTACAATTTTGAAATCCCAGTCTATCCCTTCCCACCCTCCACCCCCCTGGTAACCACAAGTCTGTATTCTCTGTCTGTGAGTCTATTTCTGTCCTTTATTTACGTTTTGTTTTTGTTTGTTTGTTTTTGTTTTTGTTTTTTAGATTCCAAATATGAGCGATCTCGTATGGTATTTTTCTTTCTCTTTCTGGCTTACTTCACTTAGAATGACATTCTCCAGGAGCATCCATGTTGCTGCAAATGGCATTATGTTGTCGGGTTTCATGGCTGAGTAGTATTCCATTGTACAAATATACCACCTCTTCTTTATCCAGTCACCTGTTGATGGACATTTAGGCTGTTTCCATGTTTTGGCTATTGTAAATAGTGCTGCTATGAACATTGGGGTGCAGGTGTCATCCTGAAGTAGATTTCCTTCTGGATACAAGCCCAGGAGTGGGATTCCTGGGTCATATGGTGAGTCTATTCCTAGTCTTTTGAGGAATCTCCACACTGTTTTCCATAGTGGCTGCACCAAACTGCATTCCCACCAGCAGTGTAGGAGGGTTCCCCTTTCTCCACAGCCTCTCCAGCATTTGTCATTTGTGGATTTTTGAATGACGGCCATTCTGACTGGTGTGAGGTGATACCTCATTGTAGTTTTGATTTGCATTTCTCTCATAATTAGTGATATTGAGCATTTGTTCATGTGCTTTTTGATCATTTGTATGTCTTCCTTGGAGAATTGCTTGTTTAGGTCTTCTGCCCATTTTTGGATTGGGTTGTTTATTTTTTTCTTATTGAGTCGTATGAGCTGCTTATATATTCTGGAGATCAAGCCTTTGTCGGTTTCACTTGCAAAAATTTTCTCCCATTCCGTAGGTTTTCTTGTTTTATTTCTGGTTTCCTTTGCTGTGCAGAAGCTTGTAAGTTTCATTAGGTCCTATTTGTTTATTCTTGCTTTTATTTCTTCTAGGAGAAAATTTTTTAAATGTATGTGAGATAATGTTTTGCCTATGTTTTCCTCTAGGAGGTCTATTGTATCTTGTCTTATGTTTAAGTCTTTAATCCATTTTGAGTTGATTTTTGTATATGGTGTAAGGGAGTGTTCTAGCTTCATTGTTTTACATGCTGCTGTCCAGTTTTCCCAACACCATTTGCTGAAGAGACTGTCTTTATTCCAATGTATATTCTTGCCTCCTTTGTCAAAGATGAGTTGACCAAAAGTTTGTGGGTTCATTTCTGGGCTCTCTATTCTGTTCCATTGGTCTATATGTCTGTTTTGGTACCAATACCATGCTGTCTTGATGACTCTAGCTCTATAGTATTGTGTGAAGTCTGGGAGAGTTATTCCTCCAGCCTCTTTCTTTCTCTTCAGTAATGCTTTGGCAATTCTAGGTCTTTGATGGTTCCATATAAATTTTATTATGATTTGTTCTAGTTCTGTGAAATATGTCCTGGGTAATTGGATAGGGATTGAATTAAATCTGTAGATTGCCTTGGGCAGTGTGACCATTTTAACAATATTGATTCTTCCAATCCAAGAGCATGGAATATCTTTCCATTTTTTAAAGTCTTCTTTAATTTCCTTCATCAGTGGTTTATAGTTTTCTGTGTATAATTCTTTCACCTCCTTGGTTAGATTTATTCCCAGATATTTTATTACTTTGGGTGCTATTTTAAAGGGGGTTGTTTCTTTACTTTCTTCTTCTGTTGATTTATCGTTAGTGTAAAGAAATGCAACTGATTTTTGAACGTTAATTTTGTAACCTGCTACCTTGCTGAATTCTTCAATCAGCTCTAGTAGCTTTTGTGTGGACCTTTTAGGGTTTTCTATATATAGTAACATGTCGTCAGCATATAATGACACTTTTACCTCTTCTTTTCCAATTTGGATCCCTTGTATTTCTTTCTCTTGCCTGACTGCTGTGGCTAGGACTTCCAGGACTATGTTGAATAGGAGTGGTGATAGTGGGCATCCTTGTCTTGTCCCAGATTGTAGTGGGAAGCTTTTGAGTTTTTCACCGTTGAGTACTATGCTGGCTGTAGGTTTGTCATATATAGCTTTTATGATGTTGAGATATGTTCCCTCTATACCCACTTTGGCGAGAGTTTTTATCATAAATGGGTGTTGAATTTTATCAAATGCTTTTTCTGCATCGATTGAGATGATCATGTGGTTTTTGTCCTTTCTCTTGTTGATGTGATGTATTACATTGATTGATTTGCGTATGTTGAACCAGCCTTGTGTCCCTGGGATGAACCCCACTTGGTCATGATGTATAATCTTTTGTATGTGTTGTTGAATTCTATTTGCTAAAATTTGGGTGAGAATTTTGGCGTCTATGTTCATCAGTGATATTGGCCTATAATTCTCTTTTTTTGTAGTGTCTTTGCCTGGTTTTGGTATCAGGGTGATGGTGGCTTCATAGAATGAGTTTGGGAGTAATCCTTCCTTTTCAATCTTCTGGAAGAGTTTGAGAAGGACTGGTATGAGTTCTTCTTTGTATGTTTGGTAGAATTCCCCGGTGAAGCCGTCCGGTCCTGGACTTTTATTTGTAGGGAAGTTTTTAATTGCTATTTCTATTTCCTTTCTAGTGATCGGATTGTTCAAGTGTTCAGATTCTTCTTGATTCAGTTTTGGTGGACAGTATGTTTCCAGAAACTTGTCCATCTCCTCTAGGTTATCCAGTTTGGTTCCATATAGTTTTTCATAATATTCTCGTATGATATTCTGTATTTCTATTTTGTTTGTTGTAATTTCTCCATTTTCCCTTCTTATGTTGCTAATTTGTGCTTTCTCTTTTTTCTTCTTTGTGAGTTTGGCCAGAGGTTTGTCGATTTTATTTCCTTTTTCAAAAAACCAGCTTTTGGTTTGGTTGATTTTTTTCTATGGTCTTGTTAATCTCTATTGTATTTAATTCCCCTCTGATCTTTATTATTTCCTTCCTTCTGCTGCTTTTTGGGGCTTTTTGTTCTTCTTTTTCTAATTCATTCAGGTGGTGGGTTAAATTGTTTATTTGAGATTGTTCTTCTTTTTTGAGGAAGGCCTGTATCACTATAAACTTCCCTCTTAGCACTGCCTTTGCTGTGTCCCATAGGTTTTGAGTGGTTGTGCTTTCACTCTCATTTGTCTCAAGGTATTTTTTTAATTTCAGCTTTGATTTCCTCATTGATCCATTGTTTCTTCAATAACATATTGTTTAATCTCCATGCTTTCCTTTTTTTCTCCTTGGTTTCTCTGTTGTTGATTTCCAGTTTCATGGCATTGTGGTCAGTAAAGATGCTTGAGATAATTTCTATCTTCTTAAAATTGTTGAGGTTTCTTTTGTGCCCAAGTACATGATCGATCCTGGAAAATATTCCATTTGCACTTGAAAAGAATGTATATCCTATTTTTGGGGGGTGTAATGCTCTGAAAATATCTACCAAATCTAGTTTTTCTAGTGTAGTATTTAATTTCTCTGTTGCCTTGTTTATTTTCTGTCTGGAAGATCTGTCTAGTGATGTTAATGCAGTGTTAAAATCTCCAACTATGATTGTATTCCCATCAATATCCCCCTTTATCTCTGTTAGTAATTCTTGTATGTACTTAGGTGCTCCTATATTGGGTGCATATATATTAACGAGTGTAATATCCTCATCATGTATCACTCCTTTAATCATTATAAAATGTCCTTCTTTATCTTTCTTTATGGCCTTTGTTTTAAAGTCTGCTTTGTCTGAAATCAGTACTGCAACACCTGCTTTTTTGGCTTTTCCATTTGCATGGAATATCCTTTTCCATCCTTTCACTCTCAATCTATATGTGTCCTTCTCCCTAAAGTGGGTCTCTTGTATGCAGAATATTGAAGGTTCTTGCTTTATTACCCAGTCTGCCACTCTGTGTCTTTTGACTGGAGCATTTAGTCCATTAACATTTACAGTAATTAATGATAGATGTGTGTTTATTGCCTTTTTACCTTATCTTTGCAGTTGAATTGGTATATCCTCTTTGTTCCTTTCTTCTTCCTTTTGTGGTTTGGTAATTTTCCTTTGTATTATCATGGATTTTATTTAATTTTTGTGACTCCTTTGTAAATTTTTGGCTTGTGGTTACCCTTTTTTGTAAATCTATCAACCCATTACTATAACTGTTTTTATTAAACTGATAGTAACATGATCTCAAACCCATCCTACTGTTAAAAAAATTTTAAAAAGAAAGAAAAAGATATTCTATATTTCCCTGCCTCCCTCTCCCACTCTCAGTGATTTGTATGTCTTCTTTTATAATTTCATGTTTACTTTATTTGTAATTCATGAGTTATCACTTTCCAGTTGTGTGTTTCTCATTTCTGTAGCATCCTGCTGCTTTTCTATTTAGAATAGCCCTTTCAATAATTCTTTTAGCATGGGTTTAGTGTTGCTAAACTCCTGCAGCTTTTTTTTGTCTGTGAAACTCTTTATTTCTCCTTCTATCCTCAAGGATAGCCTTGCTGGATAAAGGATCCTAGGCTGCATCTTTTTTTCATTCAGGGCTTTGAATATATCTTGCCACTCCCTTCTGGCCTGTAGTGTTTGTGTAGAGAAATCAGCTGAGAGCCTTATGGGGGTTCCCTTGTAACTTACTCTTTACTTTTCTCTTGCTGCCTTTAGAATCCTTTCTTTATCCTTGACTCTGGCCATCTTGATTATGATATGTCTTGGTGTGGGTCTATTTGGGTTCTTCCTGTTTGGGACCCTCTGAGCTTCCTGTACTTGGATATCTGATTCCTTCTTTAAGTTTGGGAAGTTTTCAGTCATGATTTCTTCAAAAACCTTTTCAATCCCCTTTGATCTTTCTTCTCCTTCTGGGACCCCTATTATGTGAAGATTGGGACGCTTTATATTATCCCATAGGTCCCTTACGCTATTTTCATTATTTTTTATTTGCTTCTCTTGTAGTTCTTCTGAATGGGTGCCTTCTATTGCCCTGTCTTCTAGATCACTAATTCGTCCCTCTGCATTATCTAGGCGGCTTTGCACAGCTATTAGATCATTCCTCATCTCTGTCAATGAGTTTACCCATTCTACTTGGCTCTTCTTTATAGCTTCAATTTCATTTTTGACATATTTTATATCTCTAAACACTATCTCTTTTAATTCCTTCAGCAATTCGATCACTCCTTTTTTGAAATCTTGATCTAGTAGGCTATCGATGTCTATTTCGTTGATCTTTCTTTCAGGGGATTTCTCTTGTTCTTTTAATTGGGAAAGGTTTTTCTGCTTCTTCATCTTGCTCATACCTCTTTGGCACTGTGGTTTATGGAGTATCAGTTGTTTATTTTGGTCCTTAATGATTTTATCTATCTGATGCCTATTTAGGAATAGAACTTAGGAAAAAAAATGAGAGAGAGAGAAAGAATTTTAAAAGAAGGGAGAAAGAGGGTTTGAAAACAGTGTATAATGAATAATAGAAGAGTGAGTTGAAGCAGAGTATTAATCGGGTTGAGACGTCCTTTTAAAACCTTTACAAAAAAAAAGGAGGGGGGGGAGATGAATAGATGTATTTGAAACCTGTGTCTAATCAATAGCAGGACATCAAAACCCAAGAGAAATAGAAATGAATTAAGAAGTAAAGATTAATAGAAAATAGAACAGGTAAAAACAGATTAAAAAAAAGGGGGGGGGAGGGGGGCTTGTCGGTGTTCTCCTGGAGTCTGTGTGCTTTTAATGTGAAGTCTTTATGTCTTTGTCCTGTTTTGGAAGCTCAGCTTGCTGTTTTCAGAGGCCCTCCGTTGGTGCCCTCTTCTGTGCTGCTCCCAGCACCTGTCGGCAAGCAGATCGCGCCTCCTCCTAACTCTGGGTCAGGTGCAGCTCTCCTCTGCTGTGGGCGGGCGGGTCGCTGCCCCGCCGGATGCCGCAGTCATATGTTGCAGACTGGCCAGGTAGGAGGGCGGGTCGTGGCCCCTCCCAGCACCTCTGTCAGTGGCTGTGTTCCTGCCCGAAAGGCGGGGGGCCGCTCTCGCTCTACCTGCGCCGCTGATAGTTCTGCTCTCTGTGCGGCTGCGCGCTCCGCCCTGGTCGGTGCTCCGCGGGTGGGCTTGGGGAAGACCAAGGGACAGCCCTGTCCCTGCTCCGAGCCAGAACCCAGCTCCTTGTTTGTCTTTGTGGAGCAAGTTCTCTGAGGGACCAGGATGGAAGGATCCTATCTGCCCCGGGCTGCAGGCCAGTCTCAGTCTGGCCTTTGAGGCTGCTAAGCCCTTAGGTGCGGATGCAGGTATCGCCCCCGCCCCCGCCTGGGTGCTCAGCCGGGAGGATATGGCGGCTGTGCCTGAGCCCCTCCTCTCTTCCCCCAAAAACTTTCCGCGGGTTTTCAGAGATGGGGGTGTGCACCCTTCCCCCGAGAGCACATCAACCTTGCTGTTTTATGGAGGGCCCAGGTTGTTCTGCCCTGTGCACCCACAGCCACGGCGCGCAGCCCCTTGCGTTCCCCCGGGCTGCCTCCGTGCAGCCGCCCCCGTCCTCCGCCCGGCTTGTGCAGCCTGGCCCTGCCTGCCGCTGCCGGCCCGCGTCTCAGGCTGGGTGTCTGGGGGACGCTCTGTGCCCATTTAACTTAGTTCTGTTAGTCAAGGGCTGCTCTGTACAGATCCGAGCCTCGGAGGCTCCCGCTCAGTCCCGCTGGCCTCTCAGTTGGAGAGGGGAGACCCAGCGAGCGAGCGCCAGTCCTCCTTTGCCGCTCCCTCCCCGCGGGACCCGTCCTGTGCTGCTTTGCCTTTTGTTCTTTCTTTTTTCCTTTTCTCCTACCAGATTTTTGGCGTCTTTATGTTTTGAAGAGGGCGATGTTCTGTCGGAGTTCCGCAGGTGCTCTGGTTGGCTGAGTGGGTCTGTAGATGTGGGTCTTGGTGTATTTGTGGGAGAGGGTGACCTGCGAGCGTCCTTCTACTCCCCCATCTTCTCCCGGTCTGCCTCCATGTTTCTTGTATTTATTAATTTTTTTTATTGTGAGCATATATGCCCTTAAAAAGTGTTTGGGGTCAAGTTTTAAGTGACTTTCTCCTGTTGGGTTTTGCGTTACTTCTACTAGGTGCCTGCAGGCACTAAAGATCCTGGACCAAGTTAAGCTAGGTTATCTGTCTACAGCTCTTGTGATTAAGAGTTCTGATGAATCTGGATTTGGATTTACATGAAGTTTCAGCTTGTGCTAACAGTTTCTCAGGGCATGGGGAGAATTAGTTTGGTTCTTAGTGTTCACCTAAAGCGAAGGCTGACACCAACAGTTACTCAGCAGCTGCTCCTGCTTCTCCCCATCTGCTTCCTTCTCCCCAACTTCCCTCCCCTCCCCCTCCCCTCCCCCTTCCCCTATCCCTCCATATCCTCCTTTACTACCAGTTTACATATAGAAAGCAGCCCTGGCTATTTAAAGAGTATCTCCAATTCAAAATCTATTAATTAGGTTCTTGGTTGTCTCTTGATCGCTGCATGGAACTAAGGAAACTAAAATTCTAGGCCTTGGGGCCTGGTAGATAATATTAGGACAACTTTCGCTTCACTGTCAAATAAATTCTCTGTATACATGTGTTCTGTTTCGTTTTCGAGATTTCTCTTTATAGCTATCTCAGGCATTTATAATAGCTATTTCAAATGTATTTCTCATGTACTTAAACTGCTTATTAATATAGACTATTATTAGTAGGCAAACTATGGGTTATTTAATTTGACAAGTATAAGAGAATAATATGGGCTTAATTTTTTTTTAAGTAGATGGAAGTAATTAAATGCTTTGTAGACTTCAGATTTCTGTAAGCAAATAAGAAAGAAGTGATTCTCAGAAATAATGACAATATACTACAGAGATATAGGAATTAAATCATTTAAGATAGGCTGCAAAGAGATTGGTATGACTTGATTGAATTTTTTTCTGAGCTGTGGATGAAATCTTGGAAAATCATGGAGTGTACAATAGTAAAGGCATTTGAAAGTCAAGTAGAGAAGGATGGAACCAATTAGCTAAGCAAAAGGTAGCCGTAGCTCCATGGGAATACCGTTTTATAGGGCGGCAATAGCAGGTGGACAATACGCATGCATTAGAGTAACGTTGCAGAAAATATTAAGAACATGAGCTTCTGACAATAATGGGAATGAAATTTTAACGGAAGTAAGATTTTTCTCTATTGAGATAAAATCCACATACTATAAAATTCACCTTTTTAACTATTTTAAAGCATACTATTCATTAGTTTTTAACATATTCACAAAGTTGTAGATACATTACTGTGATCTAGTTCAAAGGATCTTCCAGAGAAAATTCCAGAGAGACCGCATGTCATACCTATGAGCAGTCACTGTTCATTGTCTCCTTTCCCCAGCCTTTGCCAACCACTGATCTGCTTTCTTCTCTGTATAGATGTGCCCATTTCTAACCTTTCATCTAGATGGAATCACCATACAATCTGTGGCCTTTTGTGACTGGTTTCTTTTTCATAGCATGCTGTTTTCAAGATTTATTCCTGGTGTGGCATGTATCAGTAGATTTCTTTCTATAGCTGAGTAATATTCCATTTTTTGTTAATGTATTCATCAGTTGCTGGACATTTGAATTGCTTCTACTTTTATTACCATTATGAATAATGTTGCTATAAATATGTATGTACTAGTGTTTGCATGAACCATGGTTCCAGTTCTCATAGGTTGTATATAGAAAATTGGAATTTCTGGGTCATACGTTAACTCTATGATTAACTCTTGAAGATCTGCTGAACTGTTTTCTAAAGTCACTGCACCATTTTACATTCCTACTAGAAATGTATGATAGTTTTAGTTTTTCCACATTCTCAACAACACTTGTTAGTTTCATTATTATTATCATTCATTATTATTGTTGTTGCTGTTGTGCTACTGAGTGTGAAGTGGTATCTCATTGTAGTTTTGATTTGTATTTCCTTATGTTCAGTGAATTTGAACATCTTTCTAAATCCCTGTTGGCCATTTATATAGTTTCTTTAGAGAAATGTCTTTTTAAGTCCAGTAATTAATTGGATCGTTTGTCTTTTTATTGTTGACTTGCAGATCAATACCTGAATACCCAGTACCAGGGATGTATTAATTTGTTTCAACCAGTGAAACCACATGTGGCATAGTAGCTGCAAGTAGAGTTACCACCTTGTTAATCTTATGATAATCCACTGTCATTTTCCAAGATCCACACAATAATATTTTTCTCTGGGTATATGCCCAGGAGTGGGATTGCTGGATCATATTGTAAGTCCGTTTTTGGTTTTTAAGGAACCTCCATGCTGTCCTCCATAGTGGCTGCACGAATTTACATTCCCGCTAACAGTGTAGGAGGGTTCCTTTTTCTCCACACCCTCTCCAGCATTCATAGTTTGTAGATTTTTTAACGATGGCCATTCTGGCTAGTGTGAGGTGATAGCTCATTGTAGTTTTGACTTGCATTTCTCTAACAACTAGTGATGTTGAGCATCTTTTCATGTGCTTGTTAGCCATCTGCCTGTCTTCTTTGGAGAGATGTCTGTTTAGGTCTTCTGCCCTTTTTTTGATTGGGTTGCTTTTTTTTTTTGTTTTGGTATTAAGGTGTATGAGCTGTTTGTATATTTTGGAAATTAGTTCCTTGTCAGATGCATCATTTGCAAACATTTTCTCCCACTCTATAGATTGTCTTTTTGTTTTATTGATAAACAAATGGTATCTAATGAAATTTATAAGCTTTTGCACAGCTAAGGATACCAACAACAGAAGGAAAAGACAACCTACAGAATGGGAGAAGATATTTGCAATGTTTTTTAAGGCAGCTGCCTCAGGGAAGGTCATTACAATTTCCTTAGGCCAAGTAGGGTTAATCTCCTCAGATAGGATTGGAACAGCTGCTTCTACTGGCCAGAAAGACTCAGTAGAATATAGGGGCATAATGTGTCCAGCTACATCAGGATCTTCCCAGATTCGCATTCCAAGTTTCAGGACTCAGAGACTGGCAGTCCTGAAGTCTTTCGGGAAGACCAGCAGTGTGATAATTCCAGTAAGAATTGATGATGCAAACTTGAGTCCAAGGGTAGTCCAGCTGCAGAATTCCTTCTGCTTCAGGGGACCTCAGTCAGTCTTTTCCCTTAAGGTTGTCAGCTGTTTTGTTAACCACTAGTTTAGATATTGCCTCAACCAAAATACAGGCATCACTGCCTTACCAAGTTGACACGTAAAATTAACTGTCATATCTGAACATAGGAGTCTATTCAGAAGTTTACTGTGGAAAGAACTTAGGAGATAAATCAGTAAAGGAATACAATTGGCAGGATTGGGCAGAGAAAGCTAAAAGGCAATGTGGCTGCAACTCCAGCAAGTCTAGATCCTACAGGGAGTTCTAGAGCTGGAAGGCCCCGTCGGATGTGTCTCAGACCGAAGGACAGAGCTGGGTCTTCATGTCCTTCCTTAAGATCATTTACCTCAAGCTTTCCCCTAATAACTTTGAGTGAGACAGCTTTTTCTTTAGCTAAAAGCAGTCCGCAGTGATGGATACAGATGCAAACGTGAATGAAAGACTTTCCCAGCAGCTCATGCATTAATGTGTGGTCTTTAATAAGGAATCAGGACAGAACAATGCAGTACACACGATAAGTGATAAAGACAAAAATCTGGTTCATAATCACAGGATTACATTATATAGCATATAACACAATTTGATGAAGCCTATTCTAAAGAATATATTTTCAGTCAAGATCAGTAAAATCCATATTTTTGTTATATGATATTTTTCACATAGTGATTATTTGAGAAAATTTAGCCCATGATGCATTGGATTTATTTTTGCATACTTATATATATTGCTGCGCTTATATTCAATCTATTATTTTATCTCTTAGCTATTTTAATGTTATTTTTGCCTAGTTTCTCTCTGTCCAAACTAGGAATAAGGGGGACATATTAAGTGAGATGGACTACAATGAGAATTGTTTTGGAAATAACATTACAACTGATTATAGTTACATTCCCTTAACGTAATGTTTATGTGCAGCTGCTGAATATAATAGCAAGTTGGACAGATTCCTTGTCAGCCTACACATTTCAGTCCTTTTAGAAAATAAATGGCAATGATATTTTCTGTTCCTTAGAAAATAGCAGTGCTGCATCTCCAATTACAATTCCCTTTAATCAGCATTGCAACATAGGGGGGAAAAGCTGGCAAAAAGATCAATGAATAACATCCAGTTAGAGAAAATTGAGATCCACAAATAATCTGTTCAGTGAGTGTCCTTGAGTAAATTTACTTTACAAGTATTTGCAGGATAGAAACAGAATTGATATTCCGGAATTGTCATATAATTGTGGCATTTAAAGTATAGCTGCACATTACTTTGGCTGGAAGTGAACAGTTGCAGTGGGGAGCATTTGAAAGCTATTTACAAGAACTCTGAGTTCTTTATGCCGTTGTTTTTCTGTAGCCAGACACTACATGAGGACTTCCAGAAAAAGTGAGACTTTCTATAAAGTCACCATGGTCTTAGGTTTTTAACATTCTGATCGACTTCTGTATGGGTGTGCTTGCTATATATAGCCACTGAGTAAAGCATGCTGTAAAAAAATGTATATAAAATATTTACTGATTTATTGTCATTTCTCTTTTCCTGCCCGTTCCTTTCTACCATGCCTTTTCACAAACTGGCCCATATACATTTGCCTATTTGATGAATGTGTGAAGATACAAATAATACATTTAAGATCATGAGTACTGTTTGATTCTTCTTCTGGATATATTTAAATTTCAACAGGGCACGAAACATTTTGCGTAAGGGAAAAACGGCTAATTGTATATACCAGTCATGATATAGAGTCAGGAATTATACTAGGAACATAAGTCTCTTGCCTTTCTCATATTCTTCAGTCAAATGCATGAGCAGCTGCTCTGTCAAGAGGCAAGGTCTGCCCATATGTACCAGATTATTTCCTCTGTTTCCATCTTTATGGTTCTGCTGAACTTATAAGTATAAACCATAGGATCTAGAATTTTCTCTCTTGATTTCAATTATCTGTATTTTCAAATTAAAAAACACAGTAATTAATCTAAAACACAAATATTGACCAGCAGAACAATATGTGTTGTTTACCAAAGAAAGGAGAAACAAGCCTTTTTTTAAAAAAAAAATATATTTTTTTATTGAAGTATAGTCAGTAAACAAGCCTTTTAATTAGGACCGAGACCATATAAGAAAGTTATACTATGGCATAGAAATATCATTACTAGTACTGTGAAGGAAAAGCTGGGCTGGTCTAACAAGATAACTCACAAGTCTAGGAATGTGAAGGAGAGGCTGGGCTGGTCTAACAAGGTAACTCACAAATCTAAGTATTGGAATACTGATCTGAGTTCTGCTAGACTAACTTGTAAATCTAGGTTAATTAGTGTTGGTTTGCTGTTTATGTGTTTTTGCTAGCCAGCTGGGTTTTCAAAGATACATATCTGGCTTTGGAATGTTGGTTTGCTGCCTCCCCGCCTCCACTTTTGTGATGATAATGCTGCTAAAGCTGTTCCATGCCTATTGGCCAAATACCCTAAGCTTGTACTTTACCCTATAAAACCTCATGCGCATGTCTTGAAGGTGCTCAGAGCTTCAGAGCTTCGGAGCAGAAGCCCCTCTGAGCCGCTGGCGTAATACATCTGAGTACTCCAACCCTCCGAGTGGTGCTTGTTTCTTGACTGGCCTGTCGTTTCCGTAACAGTACTAAGGATCGATTATATTTTATCCCTTCTTTGAAGCTGATCATATAACTTCTTATTTTTTCCAAACTATCTGAGAACATACAGTCAGATTTTTATAATCGTAGAATTTTATATTGCTCTATCTTATATCTTTTGTGATTAAGACATTCAGGTAAACATCTAATATGTAAGTATTTTACAATATATCCCCTCAGTTGATATGTTATAAAACTTTTATTACTTTTGGCAAGTTTTCTAAATTGGCCTGAAATATTTATTTGATTAATGAGCATACACACACACACACACACACACACACACACACACACACACACACACACACACACAAACATAATTAAAAGTATTTAAAAATGTTATTGCTCTCCTAAAATCAGCACCGTTGTTTAAGACTCTGTCAGGTTAGGAATACTTGAACTGTGTTTCCCAGCATTCTCTTTTGCATATGATTCAAGGTTGGGTTTGGTCCTGAGTGAAATCAGCATGATACCGCAGCAGTCAGGAGGACTCTAGTCACGAATAGCAGCTGACTGTTGTTGGTTAAAATTTCTGAGGAACAGGTGCAGAGTGGCCTGCCCACTTGTCACTTCAATGCATCATGTTTTAATTTGTAGCTGCTGGTCTTGCCGGCCAGCAGTGGTTCAGGCCTACCACCAGATATTATGCAGCACACTCACCCAGGGAGTAGCAACAAAGAACCACCAACCTCCAAAGACTTCTGAAATAGCCTTCACATTTCCATTTCAGCAGCTCCATGCTGATAAAGGCTTTCCTCCCATCCTTCTCAGAACTTTACGTTCCTAGCACATCCCTCCATTGCATAAGATCCAATTTCAACTTTTTAAAAAAACTCTCATTCCATTTTATATTCCTTAAAACTCATAGTGTTCTGCCTCCCTGATCAAACCCAAATAGACCAAGCTGTGAGATAAAATGTAGGCTTCTTAACAAGTTGGCTAACGATTACTGAATTTCACCCACTGAGTGTGTCTGTTGAGGAGGAGAAGAGGTAGAAGAGTGAGTTGTGCCTCCGAGAGCCGGTATCTCAGAATAGAGAATTTAGTCTTTACAACTCAGTGAAATTCTAAAAAATCCAATCTGAGATTATCTGAAAGTTTCTACAAAATCCAATTTCTAGAATATTTGAATACTAAATGTATCTATAGACTAGCATGTAGATCTGAATATGATCTGATGTTCTAATACGATCTAATGTCTATCAGTGGTTGGTTATTCTTGGTTGAATCAGTACCATGACTAGGTCAACTCTAATTAATCCAGCAAATTGATAGAAAAGCCCAGGAAGGCACCATTGTCTCAAGGCTTCTCTGAAAGCTTCCCTCTAAAGCAGGGGCAGCAAATGATTTTGGTTTATATTTTCAGCTTTGTGGATTACATAGTTTCTTTTTTAACTGCTCAGTTTTGCTACAGTAGCTTGGAAAGTGGTCATAAGACAGGGCTGGTGGTCTTGGCCAGCTGTGGCTTAGGCAGACCCTTGCTTTAAAGGGTCGTTGAAGGGGTTCAAACTTTTTAGCCTTAAAGCCAACAATACAGACTTGTCATGAGTTTCAATTCTGTAACCATCTAGTGACAATCACGTACTTTACCAAAAAAAAAAATGTAAAGGCCAACAAAATGACCACATTTATAGAAAATGTAGAATAAACCAGGCTTTATTTTGTAACTTCTATTTCTTGATAATATGATGGCTAATGCATGAAATGAGGCCTTCAATTAAAATGGATGTTTTAGAGGTGAAGAAAAAGGAAATGCATTAGCAAAATCTATGGCTTCCACATTAATCAACCAGAGAACAAAATTAATTTAAAAAATGCGACCTTTGCCTGCAAAGTGTATTCAACTATAAAAAGACATAAAACACAAACTTCCAAATTAAGAAGTATATTCAGTGGTTACAGGCATTCCAGGGAAAAACCAAAAGAAATCAGTGACTACAGTTTTATAATTCAGTCCACCTGTTACTTGAATAAAACTTTCTGAAATTTATTTTAGCTAAAAGTTCCAGGACACTGTAGTGATTTCATTTCATTAGTATCCATGCTCTGCTTACTGGCTTTCTTACATACATGGCTGAAAATGTCTTTTCCATACTTGCAGCTGTTGACCTTTCTTTTTTATTTCTTAAAGACTTAATTGTTTAGAGCAGTTGGTTGGGTCACAGAAAAATTGAGGGCATGGTACAGAGTTTTTCCAAATGTTTGCCTCCCCAACACATGCACAGCTTCCCCATTATCAACACATCCTACTGAAGGACGTTAGTTACAACTGATGACCCTACACTGATACATCATAATCACCCAAAGTTTATAGTTTACGTTTTTGTTCACTCTTGGTGTTACACAGTTGACTTTTGAAATTTGAAGATTTCTTTAAGTCATTTGAGATTCTGATTTTCTTCCTGTCACCTTTGAATCATATTAACTTCTTGAGTAGCCTTCTCTCTAAGCTTTTTAAGTGTTAAATAACATAGAATGCCTACTGATCTTACATAGCAACCATATTGCAGATAACACTTATTGGCAGGGTGGGGGAGGAATTTAAAAGAGACTTTAGAGATTATGTATTTCAGATTCCTGCATAATTTAAGAATTCCTTTTGTATAATACAGCTGTAAGAAATAGCTATCTAGACTTTATTTTTTAATATTTTAAATATAGATAATTCATTGTTTGTTAGTGAGAGAGACAGTGAGCAAGGGCCTTCCTTCTTACATTATAGTTTTCTGAGCTTCCTGTTATTTCTACTTATTTAAGTAGGTCTGTTCTTTGGAATAAAATAATACTAATCTTATCCTATTTATACAACTATCTATTTCTGTCATATCATCTTTCAATCTGTGTATCATCTATTATAATTCCTCTGACAAAAGACTTTTTTTCATGATTTTTACCATCCTACTTCACTTCTTTCTTTGATATTTTATATCTTTGGAAATAAGCATTTATAAATTTTTATGTTTGTGAACAAGCCTCTTTTCCTGAATGTCTTAAATGGATATTTTTTAGAGATATGTACCTAAAATGGAATTAAACTCTCTTAAGGTATGAAAAGAATATTTGCTGCCATTTCTGGTAGTTTTGTAGATCTCCTATATCTTCCTTAAGAACATGATTTAATTTTTGATATTATTCTTAAACTCCTAGGCTTGGTTATGGCTGACATCCTTGCAAGGCCCTTAATCTTGACAAAGATATCTGATTGTAAAACTTAGCTTAAGAAGCTAAGAAGTTGTTTTACATTTTTCATCCAGGATCACAGACAAGGAATTGCAGAAAAAATCTTGGGTGCATTTTTCAAAAACAAACCTGGAGGATTCATGAATCCCCTGTACTGCCGAAGTCCTTGCAAATCTCATGTTAATTCGAGACTTAGTTAATTTTTTTTTTGTAGTAATTACCTTGCTATGTCTGCACTTAAATGTGACATCCATGGCTCAGTTTTGTAATGCAATTCCTACATTTTAAGCATCACTGGAAAATTGCTGGAATTACATGAACAAACTGTACTTATTAAGGAGTTCTGTATGCTGCCGGCTATGGACTGAATATGTGTGTCCTCCAAACCCTATCCCCAACAGTGTGATAGTATCAGGAGGGGGGCCCTTAGTGGGATAGTTAGGATTAGATGAAGTCATAAGGGCGAAGCCATTATGAATGGGATTAGTATCCTTATAAGCGTCAGGAGAGAGCTCGCTTCCTCTCTGCTCCCTGCCATCCTTGAGGATGCAAGGATAATAGGTAGTCTGTAATCCTGAGAGGGTTCGCTGCAGAATCTGACCATGCTTGGCACCTCAGTCTCAGACTGCCAGCCTCTAGAGCTGTGAAAAATAAATTTCTGTTGCTTATAATCCACCCAAGTCATGGTGTTTGGTTGCAGCAGCCCGAGCTGACCATGATAGTATCCTTGACCGTATCATAGAGTCACTGTGCTTTACAAAGTTTGTGATCTTACTTCTATTAGCAATTTGATAGTGTGTGGTAAATTTTTACAGCATGCAATTTCTGAGGACACAGTAAATGTGGGAATAGTGAAAATAGGTGTCCCTGGTAAGGTATGTAGGCCCTAAGCAGTGTATACTTTGGTATTTTTACATTTGTATTTGATGGAAAACATCAACACACTGCTGTTATCAGTGCCAGTCACAAATAATTGAGTGTATTTTCCCTTTTTATTCAGTATCTTTATTTATATGAACACTTCCATAATTTATTGAATGAGAGCATACTCTTAGATATGTATCCGTTATCAGGCAAAAAAGTTAAAACTTTTGATTTTTTTTTTTTTTTGGTATTCTAAGTTAAATGTATTCCTCTTGTGATCATTATGTTTACATTTGAATTTGTCTATTTTTCATATTAAATTGGGCTTGATAGATTTTTATTTTTAAAAACTGGCAGGAGGAGTATTTCTGAAATAATTTAACCCAGTATTCAGAAATGCTGCCTTAACTTGTTAATTTGTCAAAGAAGTCTTTCACTCCTGCCAGACTTCCTTGAATCTAAATAATTGTTCAGGGAATATCTTTACCATCCAGCATGTTGCTGAAGGATGTCCACCTGCCAAGCAATGAAGTGAAGTAACATCCTGGCAAACTTTGAAAGGAGAAAGAGCTTGAAAAATTTGTTAATGTATTTTATTATTTAGAGATACTTGGCACCTATCATTTTTGTGTTATTTCCTTTCTTGTAGGAAAGAAGGAATTCCTTTCGTGTTTGACAGCTTTCTCAAGGTCAGTGGAATGATTCTTTTTACAGTAGAATTTCACCTATTTTGATTTCCAAGGGCAAAAAAAACAAACAAAAAAAAAAAAAACAAGCCTCAGTGTGTGTACGCAGAGCTTTGGTATTGAATAGTCTGACCCCACTTCTCAGAGCTCCTTTAACTCTGCTGGTCCTGAACATGGTTTACCGATGACGATGTTACCAGTTAGAAGAACTGGGGTAAAGGGAATTGAGCAAGTCTTGGAATTACTAGAATTGGCTCCAACTAGAACAGCCACAGTAGAGAAATGATCAAGGTGTTTTAGCTGAGGTCAAATCTAAAGATTAGGACAAGTCCTGTTCAAAATCGCCTTGGCCTGGGAAGTTATGAAAAAAATCTACAGTGAGGTTCAAGCCAGTGGATTTTTGAATGTTTGGATGTGTAAGGCTGGGAGGAAATCATAATTCATGGACTACTTTCAGACCAGAGAAATATAGGACTTAAAACATACAAATGAAATTTTGAAAAGTTATTTTATGGTTTAATCTTAATTCACACATATACAAAGTATATATTTAATTATATTAAAGTAAAGTAACAGTATCAGAAGCCTATATTTTGAATTTATTTACATGTTTATTTTAATTTGGTTATGATGAAATTCAGTTAATAGGCTTTGTTCTATTCCCTCTCAAATGACTCATCTGTAACAATTTAGGATCCAAATGAATAAACTATGAGAATAATGAGTATTCATTTTTTGGTGCTTTTTCATTATTATGTAAAAAAAAAACCCCGTAATTTTCCTGTAAGTCAAATATAATGTCATTCCCTAAATTCTAATGCTCAAAATCCTGTAAGCACTGAACAATGGCACCTATCTGGCACCTGTTTGGTAGCATCAGAGAATCTTCAGTGGCCTCGATACATTCTCAGATTATCAAAACATGATACGTTTTAATTTCTGTAAACATTAAATGAATAATAAAAAAAAACTTGTGGGAGTAAAACAGAGAAATAGGTACAAAGAAAAGCAGCAACCTAAAAATGATATTTGATTTGCTATCTCAGTGTTAATCTGTGTAGTTTATACATCATCTTTCTCTCCTAATGTCTCCTAAGAACTTTTTACTGTAAACATTATAAAAATCTACATAACCCAATAATTCCAGTAGTTGAAGCAGGCACATTAGGCAAGGGACTGTCTTCACTGCATAGGAGTGTGTGATTAAGGCCTCACCCCGTGTTGTGCTGACATCAGCTCAGCATAGACAATTATGCCCTTCTTTTCCAAACTACGTATCTGGTAATAATCAGGTTTGTATCTTGAAAGTGGCCATCATGGGATTATTTACACCGCAGAACTTGGCAAATGTTAAAAAAAATTAGGATTTTTTCTGAATTTCTTTGAGTGTTGGCTATTAAACTTTTCCAGCATACCTGTGGAGATCAATATGATAAAAAATACTAACATTCTGTAGAATTAGTTAAATATTTGTCTTATTTGTTATTGCTGTGCATGGGCTAAGAATATACAGTTGCTTTCAATTAAGTATGTAGAGCTGTCTGTTCAAAGAGAAAGCATGCAGCTTATCAGCTGTTCTAAAGTGCACTGTCAGTAGCTCTTGTACTTTTAAAGCACTGCTTAAACTTTCCTCACGGCAAGGTTAGTGTATACTTTAAGAATTAAGCAAATGTAAATAAATGTGAATTAGTTCCTTCATAAAAGCCTCTTTGGGTAAAACAAGTCATCAAACCTCTGCTATTTAATTCCTTTAACTTAAATGTTATTTAAAGTATAATCTTTGGAGTATACATGTATTTTATGAGATACTGTATTAAGACTTATAGGTGAATAAAATCTCTAATGGTATAAACTGCATCACTGAAAGGATAAAAAGTAGACTGAAACTTGTGGAGGGGGGTCAAATTTGGGAAACAAGTCAAAATAAAACTCAGTCTGCATTATGCTGCTTTTTCTGTCAATATTTTATTATTTATACTATAAAAAGGGCCATGATTATTCTGTTTCAATTTAATGCTTGAAATATTTCCCTTTGAAATTTTAATGTTGTTATCAAAATAATCTTCAATTTTTAATTATCAAAATAGGATTTCTAATATTTCTTACTTAAATTTTGTTTGTTTATCCTTCAATCTAAACACATGGTTTTCTGATTAAATTAAGCCTGTATCTTCAGTGGCATGTAGGTCATATGCAACTTTGGAATGCATTGCCCATTTTAAACTTACTGATCTCATACATACTTTATACTTTCTCTAAGAGTTTTGGATCCTTCTAAATAAGCTTTTTTAAAGAAAATTATTACTAGTCTTGTGATTGTGTATATATGACTGTATTTCATACAAATTCTGTATTAACAAATCATTTCAAATGATTTCAACAAGCAGTACATGCAGCAATAACATATATAAGTAATTTTAACTTCACTTAAATTTTGACAAACTTAGATTCCACCCTACTAGAAAAAAAATAAATAAAAATGAGTCAGGAAAAATTAGTTCAAATCCACGGAGTCAGGAGCAGTCTTCACTGACCAGGAAGAGTTGCAAGAGCTCTGGAGACGAGGTAGAAGAAAGGTAGCGATGGTTTCCATTGAAAAAGGTGGATTTTAACCCTAATTAAATGAAAGATCCAAAACATAAACAGTTCTCTCACGTTGGGACTAGGGTACTTCCCCAGAAGTGTGGACCCTTTTAAAATTATATAGAGTGGAAAATTAATGCACATCTTTTAGATGAAATCCTAAATTTCCTAAATCTTCTGAAAAGCCATTATAAAGTACCTCCTAAAAATGAGTCGTCTCTGAATTCAGAGGATGGAGCCTTTTCCTAATGGCATTGTAGCGAAGATTAGTGATACTGGGAAGAGAAGTAATTAAGGTGCAGCAATCCTTAGCTGCTTTCTTGATTGCCCAGAATTTGTGATCTAAAGGCCCATTTTCACATATATTCACTATTGTTGTTTCCTAAAATGCTGTATTAATAACGCATTTATTTTAGTACCAGCTAGCTGGAGTTAGGTGAATTTTTAATAAGCCCTATTAAGAGTATAATGGAGAATGCCTCCACAGCAATCCTGGCTAATTTCCCTCAACCTTGGCTTTTCTTTTCCTGGCCTCACAGTCAGTTCATTCCTCCCAGATCTGCCCTGTAAATTAGAAGCACTTTTATCTGAAGCTGTCAGCCCAGTCCTTCAAAGATTATTCCAAACCAGTCAGCCTGATCTACTGGGAGGGGTAGGGAGTGGCCTGGAGCACTAATAAGGTTTTCAAAGGGCTCTCTGAACCTGATGATAGAGTTAGCCTGTAATGAGAAGATGGAGTCTTGTCAGATGTGCTCCAATTAAATGCTACAGACTTCCCCCAGGAACTGATTCTTTCTATTGGAAATTTAGTGATGTTTGGTAACTTTATTCCTCGGGCTAAGACTGGATTTTTTCAGACATGCCAGAAGAGAGGCGATCCAGAGGAAGATATTCTTTCCTGTTCTGTCAGGATTCAGAAATTCACTGCCAACCCAAGTTAGTTTGTGCTCAGGCAGGCTTTCTTACTAAATGATCCTAGGAAAAGAGAAAGCTGGAGGTTTTGTGTCAGCCTCAAGAGAATCAGTCATTACCCTGACCTAGCCATCTTCTTTGATCCAATGGATGCCTCAGTCATGAGGGACTCCGAGTAAATTTATTCACAATGGACCACTTTTACACTACTGACTTGCAAATATTTAAACATACATAGAATTGTTAATGCAAATAAATAATAATAATAATAATAATAATAATAATAATAATAATAATAATAATAATAATAATAATTGTTCCTAGAATTTATTAGACTTCCACAGAACTTAGTGGATTTTCACCAACACAGTTGTCAATGATTTTAAAATGCATTTTAAATATGTGACCGTGTCGTTTCATTTGCTCTGGGTTGCTAGTTGTAGGGAAAGCTGGTTTTTTGTTTGTTTGTTTTTAACATTTTTTTATTGATTTATAATCATTTTACAATGTTGTGTCAGATTCCGGTGTAGAGCACAATTTTTCAGTTATACATGAACATGTATATATTCATTGTCATATTTTTTCCTCTGTGAGCTACCATAAGATCTTGTATATATTAGGGAAAGCTGGTTTTGATCAAGTATTTGCCCTCTCTTTTTCTTTAGGCAACTGGAGGCCAGTTTACTTATTAACTGCTAATTTTATTCATCTTAAAACCCAACTGAAATGAAATATAGCCTGTTTTCTTAATTATGTAATGGCACTAACAGAAGTTGCAAACCAAATTTTATTCCTAATTATATAATTTGATGATGTTCTTATAAAATCAAGAATTTGCAACAATAAACAGTTCAGATAAGAAATATCATTTCCAGTAATAATGTCAGGACATTAAAAAAACAATGTTTAAGATATTCAAATCCATAAAAGAATGTTTTTAAGATACCTTTTAATCTGAACTTACAAAATGCCTGAGGTGTAGTCCTGATTTTGAAATATCAATATACAATTTTTGTTATGTTAAAACCATGTAGTTTATTTAATTGTGCTAAAAAATGTAGCTGAAGGGTTTTTTTATTTGTTTGTATTTTGGGGGGTATCTTTTGGTGGGGGAGAATTGGAAGTAATAATCATTTATTATGGCTTTTATTTCTTAATTTTGGGGATTGTTTGGGTAGAGTCCTCACAAGTATTCCTCCCACCATAACCAGTGCTGTGACTGGACCAGCCCTTGTGATTCTTATGATTGAAGTTCATGCTTCAGCAAAAACTATCAGGAAGTGTGAGGAACAAGATTCATTACTTACAAGTCCTGAAGGGTAGATGGTGTGCCTGAGGGCCACACAGAGAGGTCGAGGTTGAGGTCAAGGCGGGAGAGAGGCTCTGCCTTTATTACAGTTCAAGGGTGGGCTGTCTAGGTTTTGCAGGTTTACTCTTTATTGGCTGAAGCATAAACATGGGAATTAGGGTGCAGGAAACAAGAAGTTGGGTCAATCAGAAGGTCAGTTATGTCAGGCTTTTTGAAAAGGGGACTTCATGGGTGGGGGCTGCCTACTTCCTTACCTGGTTGTGCATTAGTGGCTGTGTCATATGGCTGCAGTTTGTTCATTCAAGATGGATGCGTTTTGAAACGGTTGCCGTGGCAATCCAAAGCTTAATGCCAGGCAATTGCACTATATTGGGTGGTGATCACTAGGGACAGTTACTCTCTGTTCCGTGTGGGTTGACCCTGTGCTGACACAGGGGGCTAAAATGTTCAAGATGCTTTCTCTACTCTTGTATCTTTGACTCAGTTGAAGTGACTGGAACAGTTCAGGTCTGATTAGATATCTCCTTGTCTCTCTCCACATGGGCTCTCTCTACAGCTAGCTTGAGCTTCCTGACAACATGGTAGTTCCACAATTTCTTGCATGTCGAATGCTTCTTTCAGAGCACACAAATGCGGACACTAAAAGCATTCTTAATTCTTGGTCTTAAAAGTCTCAAAATGCCACTTCCTTTTAATTATTTTGGCCATTGTAGTCTCTGGGGAGGCTCAAATTCAAAATGAGATTGAAACAGACTTTACCTCTTGACTGGAGAATGTCAAGGTAACATTGCAAAAGAGCAGATGGAATGGGAGTTGTTGTGTCATTTTAGGAAACATGATCAGCCAGACTCTTTAAAATAGATTTCTATGGAAGATGAGAATTGACTCTAGGATAACTGAGAGTTTAGGAGGTAAATATGATCCACTGACAAAACCTGCGTTGTTGAGAGAAAATTCAGAGTGCAGTATGGAGTTCATCATTAAGATTACTCTAGGCTTCCATATCTGTTTCTTCTTAGATTCACATCTATATCGTGGAGTAAGAGGATTAAATGTAAGTAAAATAGTACTGGTTTGTTAAAAATCCCTTAAGGTATACAATCACAAGTAGTACTGTTTTGGTGTCCTTTGGAAAAATATTAAGACCAAAGTGGAGGACAGGTGTTTCTCCTTTGGAAGAATACAGTGCATCTTCTACAATTCAGGAATACCTGATGGTACAGCTCCTATTTAGGCAGCACTAAGATTCTGACTGGCATCTGGTCAAGATGGATAATTTAGTGGAAACGGTGAGTGGCGCTCGGCATCCACAGTATTCCTACTGTGATAGAACTTCCTATACTGTGTAGGCTGGATGACATTTCCCAGAGAAATGTCTTGGAGGTCAATCAGGTTTCACCAAATATAAACAACTCCAGTAAGACCTGGAAGGCAGCAGTGAAACCATCTTGCTATACCTTACTTACTAATTTAATTTGATTTATTTTATTGTTCCTGTTCATTGGCAGGCATAAAGATACTGGAGGTTTTGCAGCAGCCTCTCAGTGTACAATCACTGGCTTTGTTGATGCTGGAAGTCTTTTGAGTTGTCCCAGACAGTGTCTACCTGATCTTCAGATCATACCTAGACAATAGGTATTTGAAGTTGAGAGTTCCAGTAATAGCTTCCTCATTCTTACCTTCCTGAATAGGTTTGGTCTAGAATCTACTTATCTAGACTTTCTAATAATGTTGTTAGTACTTAATCCCTTGGTACTAAATTATTTCCTGCTTAAAGTAGCTGGGTGATTTCTCCTTCTTGTAGCCGAATCCTGCGTGAGATACCAGTATCTGGTAGATGTCAATAAGGGAAGGGAAAGTTCTCTTAACTGGAGGTGCAACACCAGGCAAGAGCCGCGTGGCCCCAGCAGGGACAGCTGTCCTCACAGAGTGAAACAGAAACAGTCAGGGAAAACCACTGGAGCCTTTGCGAGCTAGCTGACCGGATTTACTCTTGAGCACGTGTGAGATACCTCAAAGAGATTTTCACAGACTGTTTTTAAGAGACTACACAGGTTGCACAACTATCAGGGTATAAAGTTTCTGTCTTTTGTGAATAAATGCTTCCATCTGAGAAGTGGGTGGGAGGGTGTGGCATTTGAGCTTGGTTCTGTAATTTTTTTAAACAACTGTATTGAAGTGTTGCTGGCATATGATAAACTGCACATACTTAATATATGCTTCAGTAAATTTTCACCTAAGTATATACATTGAAACCATCACTTGCTTCAAAATAATGACTATATCCATCATCCACAGCAGTTTCCTCAGGACCCTTTGGAAATGCCCCCTGACGCCCCTCTTTTCCCATTCCTTCTCTTTCATCTCTAGCACTGGCAACAGCTGATCTGCTGTCACCCTAGATTAGTTTGCATTTTTCAGAGTTTATGTAACTGATATCATACAGTGCCTACTTTTTTATTTTTCCTGCTTCTTCCACTTGGCATAATTATTTTGAAATTCATGATTGCTATTGTCTACATTAATAGTTCATTCATTTTCATTGGTGAGCATCATTCCATAGTGTGGATAGACTACAGTTCGTTTATTCATTCACCTGTTGACAACTGCTTGGGTTATTTCCAGGCTGGGGCTACTACAAAAATAAGGCTGCTATGAATATTCATTTACAGGTCTTTATGTAGGTACCTTTTCATGTGTATTGGATAATTACCTAGGAGTGGAATGGCTAGATAATGTAGTAGGTATTTACATTCCTATTCACAGCTTGAGTTTCACCAAATTTCATTCCCACTAAAACTTTCACTTCTATCGATATATAAAGTGAAATCCAACTGATAGCAATCTAACATACGTACCATTTATGTGCTCATATACATATATAGTACACGTACTTACATGTCTTTATATAAAATTTGTATATATCTTACCAGTATTAGTATAGGTTTATTATTTGTGTTTTCATGTCAGTAAAATAAAAAATTTATAATCAGTTCTCAGACTACTTTATTATGTATTCTCATTAAACATAGCAAGATAAAAAAATTCATACTGTTTTCTGTAGTGGATTTATCATTTGGAGTTTGGTATAGTCACAGTTTTGAGTGACTATAACTTATGGCTCAATACAGAATAATATATGAAACATAGAGAGCATGGTGTCAGTGTGTTCACCTTAATGCATCTACTTAAGTCCCCACAATATGATGGGAAATATACTTTGCTGGAAGCAGAATGGACAAATATACATAAATAGAAGAAAGACTAGGGAACAAAGAGTATGTTAGGAGTATCTGAAATAGAAACTTTTTCTTTTTTATTATTATCATATTGCCATTGGTATTTTCTTCTCTTTGTAGACAATTATTTTAGATAAAGATAAATACACAATATACACACTTGCTTTTAATTTTTTTCAAGTCTCTGAAATTTGTTCACATAATTTAATGCCACTGGAATGTTATTATATTTCAATTATAGTCTTTTTATTAGTTGCCTTTTTTTTTTTAATAAAAAGTGTGGAAGCAATAATGGAAAGCAGGCAGGGGGGAATAAGAAATTTAAGAAAACTAGTAAGCATTGCTTCTTATATCTAAAATAACCACAATGTTCATTATTCTTAGTGAAAAAAATTAATAATATTCATACCAAAAGCAACAGTACCCCCCCCCAAAAAAAGCAACTGTGTTAGTTATTACATCAAACCCTGATCATAACAAAGTATTCTGGCTCTCAACATGCTTTCTCATCAAGGATTTGCTTCCTGAATCCAAATTGACAGTGTAACTGTAGAGTTGTGCTTAAGACCATACTTTCTTCTTGTTAGAGTCCCTCTATCGCGGTCTCCTTATTATGCTCCTGCACAATGTGCCTCAAAGCCAGCACACTTGAGCAGTCTGCTGTTATGTAATATAAGGCAGATCGTGGCTCCAAGACCTCTTTCCTCATCCTAGTTACAGAAATAAGAGGCTTTCCGGACTTAGCCGACGTTTCTGAAGTCCAGGTCTCTCATTTGTAGAAATGATAGTAATACCTCCATTTGTCTGCATCTAAAAGATAATCAGAGAGTCAAATCAAATGAGATCATTGAGGTAAAATCACTTGGTTAACTTCAAACCACTATAAAAATATGCTATGATTTAGGAACAACGTCAGGGTTTATGTATGGTTTTCTGCTTTAGGAAAGGCCAGAGTGAGGTTGCAAGTCAATTTTTAGAATTGAGTTATGTGTGCAGACAAGAGATATAGAGGGGCATTCTCAGTACATCTCTTATACTAGCTCTTTATTATAGTTGTCAGTTTTGTCTTGATGGTCGGTAATAAATGTAATTTTTAAAGTAATGCAATATGAAGAAACTTTGTTGTTATCAAGAATTAGCCTCGGCCATTTCAGCTTGCATTATACTTGCTGGAACTCTGATTTGGGACTTTGGGTAGTGTCATATAACCACAAATTCTCCAAATATAAAGAATATTGTCTTCCGTCATAATTTAAGGTGGTTTTATTATTTTTTTAAGGATTGTATTTTTTTGACAAATGCACAAAAGATAAAATTTTAAAGTTGAATTATCTGGAAATTATTGAAAAGAGATTATGGTTGAAATACCTTAAACATGAAGAAAAATCAACACTAGCTTATCACCTTTCCCTCAAGTTATGGAATTAGAGAAGTTTTTACTTATATTTGAATAATCAGAAATATGTCAAGTACATAATCTTAACAGATTGAGCAAAATGTGAAATTAAAAATTCAGTTATTCTGCCACACTAGCTATATTTTAAATGCTCAGTGGTTACACATGGCTAGTGGCTACTCTTTTGGACAACACTGATAAAGAACACTTCATCATGACAGAAAATTCTAATGGTCAGCCCTGTCCTATGTTGTGCATATGCACAACAACATTAAGAAGGACTATTTATTGTAGCATCATGGCAGCAAGTAATTGGAAGCAAATACCTTCAGTGGGAAAATAAATTCTTAACTTATGGTATGTCTGTACAATGTAATATATAGCAATGAAAGTAAATTATATAGAACTGCAGTTATCAACATGGATAAATCACATAAAGTCATTCATTAAAATAAGTATCATAATGTGTTTGATGTTAATTTGGTGTAATTCTCAGTAATTCTTTTTTAAAATATTTCCTCTCTTTGTCTCTTCTCCTTCTGGTATTTCCACTACACAGTTGCCACACGGTCCTTGGATACTGTGTTCTGTTTTTTTGTTTTGTTTTGGTTTCTTTTTTTTTTTTTTTTTAAGTGTTTGTTCTGTTTGCTTTTCAGTTTTGGAGGTTTTTATAGGGATAACCTCAATGCAGAGATTCTTTCCTGAGCTGCATCCAGTCATGCTAATAAGCCCGTCAAAGGCATTCTTCGTTTCTATTTTAGTGTATTTTAATCTCATGTTTCTTTTTGGTTCTTTCTTAGGGATTCCACATCTCTGCTTACATTGCCCATCTGTTTTTGTGTGCTGTCTACTTTATTCTTTAGAGCCTTAATGTATTAATTACAGTTGTTTTAAATTCCCAGTCTGGTAATTCCAGCATCTCTGCCATGTCTGGTTCTGATGCTTGTTTTGTGTCTTCAGTTTTATTTGTTTGTTTGTTTGTTTCTTTGTTGCTTTTGGTATACTTTGTAATTTTTTCCTGATAGCTGGACATGATATATGCCAGGTAAAAGGAACTGCTGTAAATAGACCTTTAGTAAAGTGGTGTTGAGATGGAAATTGATAGTGGAGGACACATTTTATAGTCTTATGATGGTCTCAGTCTTTTAGCGAGCCTGTAACTCTGAACTGTGAACTTTACAAATGTTCTCCAGGGTTGGTTTGTTTATTCCCCACCCCTCCCCTTAGATGGGACAGGACCACTGGAGTGGTGAGTTGGGTATTTCTCTTCCCACAGGTCAGGCAGGCTCTGGTAACACCCCAGCAGGCTAGGCTCTGGTTAACTAGTTGCCCTGGAGGGCAGACCTTATTAAGAAGAACAGAGTGCTCTGGTTTATTTCAACCTGTTCCTTTTCTTCTCCGCTTGCTGGAAGCATGAGCGGATTTTTCTCCAGTATTACTGTGGGAAGCTGTTTGAGCTCCTGAAGGCAAATCTCACCAACGCCCCCTGGAGTTTTTTACCTCCCAGCCTTGTCCACACCGAACCTCCAGCAATTTGTTAACAATAGTTCAGGGTTTTTTTTTCCTGGCACTGATTTCTTAGGAGGTTTCTCCTCATTAGTCTTCGCTCTGGTAAATTGTTATTCTCTGTATTCTACTGTCTCTTCTATCTTGGGGACAACCATTTGTTCCCTGTCTCCCCCTCTCTTTTCCATCCACGAGGAGCTGTTGATTTTTAAGTCTGTTCCAGCTTTTTATGTGTTCTTAGGACAGAGTGGCAACTTCCAAACTCTGTGTGAGAAACCCAACAATAAGTGGCATAATGCAAATGTCGACTGAAATAAATGCGCAGCCTAAACGTTGAGAGTTATGTTTTATTTGGCGGGAGGACTTGAGCCAGGATGACAGCCTCTCAGATTGCTCTGAGGGACTGCTCCAAAGAGGTAGGGGAGGAGCTAGGATATATAGGAGCTTTACAACAAAGACCAGGTAGTTGGAACAATAAAAGATTACATGTTATACAGAGAAAAACAGGCATCTCAAGTTAACGAATTTAGTGCTTTTCTGTGTATGGGAGGAAGCAAACATTTGGGCTCACGGAATTCATTCCTTTGACAAGCACCTAGCTATCTAGGGCCAGTGTCCTGTCATTTCTTATTCTGAGTCCCCTCAGGGTGCACCATTGTGAGTGGCTGCAGAGGCTGGGCTGCAGGCTTGTCTTCACTAGGGGGTGGCGGCAGCGGCTGATGACTTGATGGCTTGAGCATTCTTTATTTACTAATATGGTTTGCAATATTTTTCGTTCACAGAAAGTACATTATTACATTTGCATAAAAGCTAAAAATATGCAGAATACTGTAAAGGGTTTATGAATATGATCACATGAAGTAATTGTTTAAAGGCATGCATGGAAATGAAAAACGCCAAATTTAAGAGACTGATTAGCTCTGGTAGGGGTCGGAGGTGGAAATGGGGAAGGAAATTGGTTAGGACCACACAGGGATGTTTAACTTATTGTATATAACTTAAGCTGAGTAGTGGGCACGTGAGTGGTTATTATACTGTTCTCTTTTTATATATCTGAAATATCTTATAACAAATTTAATTTTAAAACCTCCCATTGTTTACCTTCTACTTATAGGTTACATTTAAAATTAAAAAAAAAAAACAACACTCTGGTAATAAACTCTTTAATTACTTTTCCAACACCTGTCTTCTAAATTATGTGTTAAAACATTTTGAAATTAACAGTTTTTTTAATCTTTAATGATTGCATCTTCTAAATTATGTGTTAAAACATTTTGAAATTAACAGTTTTTTTAATCTTTAATGATTGCAAGAAATATATAATTTCATTGTGAATTTTTTCTGACCCAAAATACAAGGGTTTAAATTGTATCATTTTATACTTTTTCTTTAAGAGTTAAGGATATTTTTTCACCTATTAATTATTTTTTGTACCCAAGATCTATTTTTCCCTTTTCAGGGAGTAATTGCACATTTGATAAGTATTTCTTCAAGGACTAATAAAATTCTTGGAAAACATCAAGTCATGTATAAGACCTTCTATGTTCATAGCAGTCCATTATTCATATTATCCATGTTATTTAGTAATGAAACCAAACAGAAAAATACATAACCAAATTCTTTTATTAAGTGATATCTAATCTTCGCTACTGAAAACTCTACTTTTTACATAAAAAGAACATTCCCAACTATTAAGAGAAATAATAATAAAAATGATGAAGTACATAAACATTTGAAAGTTGTTTCAAATAATTTAAAAACACTGTAATTGTCTCTTGGTCTCTGACCTTTGACTTGAATAGCAAATATAATTTTTGTTTAGATTATGCATGATCAATCTGGTTATGGAAAAGTCCCTTCCAATGTACAGAGAAAGACCATTCAATTTCTGACTGTTTGTAATTTGATTCTGGTGACATCTAATCATCTTAGAAACAAAAATCTGTGCATCCATCAGTCCTTCTTTAACTCTGAACTTGATAAGGCAATCTACTAAAACAGAAGATAATTAAAGGACACTATAAGAGGGAAAACTATTCATTTATTTACTATATATTACATTCATTTATTATTTATATACTAATATATAATAGTATTTATTGTGTACTAAGCACTAGGAAAACAAATTTTTATATTAAAGCCTCTGTTTCCTAAAGCAATCCAATTAGTAGGTCATGTTATCTTCATTTTGTCAGTGAGAACATGGAGAAATAAAAATTGAACATTACTGATGCTTAATTTATGTCAGACATTGTTATAATTGCATAAATGTGTTAATCTTCACAACAATAATAGAGGTAAGAATTAATAGCATTCTCATTTATATATATGAAATCATATTGCAAGGATACTTTAAGAAACTTGTCCAAGGTCACACAATTTAAAGATTCAGAAGTCAGTTCTAGGCAATTTGGCTTCAACACTTGTTCTCTTAAACATATTGTCATAGCTGTTTCTATAAAAGAGAGCCAGGACTCAGCCTCAGAAATTCTAGCTGCCAAACCCCATCTTTAAATGTTACACTGTACTACCGACAATCTGTTTCCTGTAATGGCAGATTAGGTTATTTTTGACCAGCACTTAGACTAGAAAATCTGGACAAGTTATTTTAAAAAATTTATTCAAATGTTTTGGGAACCTGCCAAGACACTGAGGAATTACAGGATTTGAATAAGGAGAGAAGAGAAGCCAAAAGAGCTGGGAATTTAGGCCTTTTTATTCTTGAGGTATGTGCAGGTTCAAAAATACGGTGGCTAAGGGAGACTACACAAAACTTTTTGCAGACACATCGGATAGAGGGATAAACTGCAGTCTAGTACTTGGGACACAAAAAGGCTAATAGGAACCTTAAAAATAAGCCTTAGGAATAAAGTTTAACCATAAACTGGCCTGCTTTGAATTACCTCAACACCTTATTAGATTCATAACAAAAACAAAACTAAATCCTTTCTACAGTAAGATCAACATAAGGGAACATAGGATGCGGTTAAAGGTCTAACATGTGTAATTGTAATTCCATATAAATAGGAAAGAAATAATAGGGTAGAAGAAGTAGTTAAAATGTTAATAACTGAGAATTTCCTAAAACTAACTCTAAAGACCTCAAGATAAAGGTTGACGAGGATCTGAGGATTCTAACCAGGATAAATTCCACTAAAGCTATATTTAGATCCATTATATAAAACGTGGGGACAGGCAAAATGTAAAAAATGTAAATCTTAAATAAACTGGAGGAGATGTTAAAAAAAAAAAAGTTACCTTCAAAGGACCCAAAGTAAGATCAATAGTTAACTGTTTAACAAAAACAGTGGAAGCCAGAAGACAATGTCTAGCTATAAAATGCTAAAAGTTAATAACTGCGAACCTAGAGGTCTATATCCAGTGAAAATATCCTTTGACAAATGAACCAACTTCAGTAATTTTCAAACAAAAGCTTAATTTGTTACAAGCAGACCTGTATAAAAGTAAATACTAAAGGATGTTCAGACACAAAGAGTAGATTCTATGCAAATGTTCCTAATTTGGAAATTGTAGGACCATCGAACAAGGATTAGGAACATCTCAGTGGATGCACTGGGAAATTTTGTAATGATTTCCGAAGAACATTCAGCCTTTATAGACTCAGTATCTAACTTCAAGCTAAAAAAATAGACTGTTCCAACCCTTCAGTCCAGTGTGGCCTGAAAAGACAGAAGAGAGGTGCCAGAACGACAGCTTCCAGTGGACAGAGATTTAGGTAGTATGGTCATTACCCACTTTGTGTGTGTATCTGTATATATATGGTCTGGTCAGGTGCTCAGGAGGAAAAAGAATTGGAAGATCAGAGAGAAGGTCACCTGGAGAAGAGGCATGAAGTTGAAACTTTAGGGTTATGTGTAAGTGTGAACGTCTTTTAACCCCATTTTAATGCCCAACAGACGTCATTCACTACCAACAACCAAGCAAATAGAATGACTCAACCAGTTGATGTCAGCAGGCCAGAGTGGGCACAATGAGTGCACGAGCCCGTCACTCAAATCCTGCACCATACCTTGAGGAAAGAAACCATCCAGCTGGTAGCAGGTTGATCAGTGGAAGAACAGTGATTCACCTTTATGAGTTTCTGTGTTGGCTTTCCTTCAGAGCCTCATATAGCAATACTAAGGGAGGTTACTGAGTGTTTGATTCACCTAAACAGTATACTTGTGTTGAAACAAGGGACATACTTTTCAGCAAAGGAAGTGATGCAGTGGGCACGTGCTGCTGGTTTTGAGTGATCTTATCACATAAAACGATAACCAGAAAATGCCAACATAGAGCAGCATGTGAGTGCCAGCTCAGAGATAACAGCCTGCAGGATATCCTGAGTCAGTGGGGCCTCGCACCTTCAGAACTCAGGAAGACCGTTACATCGATGAGATAACGTCAGGAAGGAACCGTGAGCAGAGGTGAGTTGGGCACATTCTAGGACCAGCAAAAGCAGTGTAGCTGGCACCCGGGGAGCAGAGGAGAGAGGGAGCAGGTGAGGCCTTAAAAACAAACAGGAGCCAGAAGATCGTCCAAAGAGCTGAGGCAGAGAGGAAGAGAAAAATAGTCCTTTTCTATCTGAGGAGAAGTTGTCTTTCTCCTTGTAGTTTTTCTTTATCACTAAAAGAACAAAAATATTTTCATTAAGCTTTTTTGTTTTGCCTAATAGCTAGAGCACTAAATGAAAATGATTTATCAAAATAACTTCAGTGATTATTTATCCAATGGTATTCTCGTACATTTTTTAAAAAATTTGTGAACTCAGTATATCCTAATATAAAGTTAATGAGATACTATTCAAAACAATTAAAATAAAAGGAGGAATTGTTGGAGCAAACTTTTTTTTTTTTAAAACATTTTCGTATCTTTTTTCTGTTAACCAAGGATCCAGCTGTTTTGTTTCCTGGGGAATAGTGAGGACACTTGGATAATCTTAGATTTGCATTGTAATTCTAGATTGTTTGCAGGGTGTACATATGTCTTTTAACTGTATTGAGTGATGCCCCCCACGCCTAAAAATTCACGTCCACCTGGAACCCCTGAATGTCACCTTATTTGAAAGTAGAATCTTGACAGATGTCATCAAGTTAAGATGAGGCCACACTGGATTAGAGTGAGCACTAAACCCAGTATGACTGGTACCCTTTTAAGAGGGACATTTGGACACAGAGACACACACAGAAAAGATGACCATGTGAACAAGGGGGACAAAATTGAAATGATGCTGCTACAAACTAAGGAACATTAAGGATTGCTAGTATCCACCATAAGCAAGGAGCATGCAAGGAAGGATTCTTTCCTAAAGTCTTCCAGGGAGCACTGCCTGGACAATACCTTGATTTCAGACTTCCAGCCTCCCACACTATGAGGAATCAATTTTCTGTTGTTTTTAGTCACCCAGTTGGTGGTGATTTGTTACCACAGTCTTAGGATGCAAATACAGTCTTTACAAAAAGAAGAATTTGAAAGTGTCCCTGTTTTTGTTTTTCCTGGTATAATTTTACATTCCCTGTCCTTCAACAGCTTCTGGGTTTAAAACGAGAAATAGAATTGTTTGGAGAGATTATTTTTTTAGCATAGCCTGTAAGTTAGGTAATTTTTTCCTTCAGAGTTACTAAAACCATTATCTGTACAGTTGATGTAATATCCACACTCTTTGATATCTCAGGTATGTCACCTTCTTCCCTTGCCTCTGAATTAGCAAATCCCTCTAATTTCATTGTGCAAATATGATAGGATGATTGTATATGTACACATATCCTGCCTTGGGAGGCATGTAAGCCCTTAGAATCGTTTACATAATAGAACAATTTAAAACATTTAATATGTCCATCCTCCCCCTCACCCCTGTCTTTCTCTGTTTCTCTCAGGCTTGAAGAAAGCAGGTAGAGAATTCCATATTCATTTACATCTTTCTACTAATTCATGCACTTAGAGAAGGATAGCAAGTGGTCAGAGCCAAGGTGTGCACAATGCATAATTCTTTTCAAAACTGGTTTTGTTAACCTCATTTATGCCTCATTGTTTTGAGGTTGTAAAATGCTTCATTTGCCAAGTAAATTTTTCTGTTTTTAATAGTTTATAATAAACAAAATGCATTATCACCAGTCTTCCAGACTAATTTCTCCCTCCCCAGTTGTTCTTACTTTGCATTTCTTCTTCCCAAGATGCTGTGTTTGCAGAGCAAACTCGTATAAATTTCAGTCAATGGAGCCCAGCAAGGCTGTCATCAAAGCACAGCAGAGGGCAGATCTCCCACTGGTGCCCGTGGGCTGCCCAGCTTTCCACCAGTCCTACGCTGGCCACATTCTTTGAACCAAACTGGAATGTTGATGATCCAACTGGTGACCAACTTAGCTTTTCCTCTGTTATCAGCACTATTATTTACAGAATAGGATGTCATTCCAAGGTTGAGGTTTCTCTGAGAAACTTGCAGACTGCTAGTCCATCATTCTAGTTAAATACGGCACAGCTCTCTTTTTTGGGAGATTCTCCAAAACCTATCTTAATATTTCCACCCCTTCCTGCTCTTAATTTTAATCCACAGTCAGAGATCCAGGATATGCACATGAACTCTTGTCTTACCTTCCTCTCTCCTCTGCCATGATTTCTACTTCCTCCGCCATGATTTCTACTTCCTCCTGGAGAGAGTCGCCCTAACTCCAAAGATCTCTCTTTAACTCGGCACGATTCAGCTGCTGTTGCCACCAGGGCCCTTTGGACGCCTTGTGTCTGGCAGCCAGCGGGCAAGAAGAAGAGTCATCGTAATGGCCATGACACTGACCAGCAGGCTGAGGCGGGGCCGCTTTTACCGAGCAGAGACCTGGAGAATACCTATTGACCCGGGCAACCCTCTTGCACACTTCCTGGCAGCCCCTTGCCCTGTTGTACCTGTGGGTGGCCCTGCACAGCAGCCCTGGACTGAGAAGAGTAACTACCCTTCTGGAATGAAGGTTTGTGTCACTACCAGATAAGCCACCGAGACCCGCCTTGGTGAGGGCTGAGCCTGAGGGGGGATACGGGGGACGGAGAAGGTGGGAGAGATGAGCGCCAGCTGTGGCCCTGAGATTGACAGCAGTGGTGGGGGCTGCAGGGCATCCCACTCTTCTTCTCCTTAGGAGTTTGCCTCAGGATGAGAAGCCTGCAGGAATTGTGCAGGAGCTGCTATTTAGGCTGGAGTGAAGCAGGTCTCTGTAGCCCGAAGATAACTGAGGTGGTTCTGATCGTTGCCTCACTTCCATCACTGACCAAAGACCCCAGCTGCCGTGCTCTGAACTGGGCCACCACCCTTCTCAGTGCTGCTCCCTGCCAGCGATGGGGTGCAGAAGGGATACCAAGGCAAGCCCGTTCCTGGGAAAGCTGTGAGTCCCTTGACAGCCCCCTCCAGGCTCAAGGATCCCATGGGGACCTTGCTAAATCTTCCTTAGACTGCAGGGCAGGCTGTGCTGCTTCTGCCCCGTCTTCTCTTCCCCTGCCCTTCAGCTTGTGGTCACACTTGGATCACAGCTCTCTCAGCTCTTTTCAACTTCATACCTACTTCCTTTCTCACAGGTATTTCCTCTTTCAAAGTCTTTGCGTGTTTGATCCTGTCTTGGCGTCTACCCCTTGCAGGACCAGGATTAACAAAGTCATCCAGTCTGGATTTTCCTGGATCTGGTTTCTGAGTGACTCTTGATCATTCTCTGGCCTTTTTTCAGATGGGATTTCTCCAGGTCTGTCATTCTGGGTCTTGTGCGTTCTTAGAGCGCTTTCTGTTGGTGTGGGTCTGGAATCCAAGAATTGCTTCAGAGCTTTAAATGTTGTCAGTTTGGAATTTCTTTGACAATGTGGTTTCCTTAAATATTGAGTAGGTTTATGACCTACTTATTTTATATCATGCCTCTAGATACCTATGTGAAAGGGCCACTTTTTAAATCTCTCATAGGACAACAGTTAAAAAATTAATACAAAGTGAACTACCAGAAAAATGAAAGTTGAAAAGTGTATTGTGTGTTGAAGCAATGTCATAATGTTATGACATTTTCTAAACACTTCCTCTCAATTTCTATAAGCAAACCGGTAATAAACATTTCAGGAATTCACACTGGTCTGTGAACCACATTTACAGAAACAATCCTTTGATCAATTTTGTGAGATGAAAACTACCCAGAGAAGTGTTCTTGAAATGGATTTTTGATTCATAGAATTCCTGTTATCATGCTGATCCTGAGTTAAAGGTCTCTGAATTGGGGTATTTGAAATTATACCCTTGATGGGAGAGGCAGCTGGCCCAGAATGCCTTTCAGGAGCAGTTAAACAGTGGGTCTGTTTGAATTGCTTGTTTCGTGTGTAAAGGCGACAACCATTGGAGAAGCCAAGGTGATCAGGCTTGATTTTTATCTCAATATTTTCTCCTTCCCTCACTTCCCTGTCCATGCTGGTACCTTCATTATTGCATTAGAAAATTTGTTTTGTTTTACATTATATAGAATGTTAGACTATCACATTTACAACATTCTTATTGAAGTCTGGAAAACAGGCTGTCTAAGAAAAATCATGCTTCCTCTGATTTTTGCCTCCAAATGTCCCTTACAAATAGTGACATATTAAATGTCCCAAGAAATACCTAATGTAATACAGTATTTTCATTTATTTGGTCCTTTAGTCATTACAAAGCCCCCTAATGCCACACAGTCAGTAAATAAGAAGCAAACACTAGGCCACAGTTTAAACAACAGTTTCCCAATAGCATGACAAGTCCCTACTTAGTACAAAACAAGGCATCTCTGCAGCTTGGAATGGTGAGGCTCTCAACACCCGCCGCCCTGTCTCCTTCACTCAGTCTGACCAAGATGATCTCAGTGTTCCCTTCTGTCTTAGTCCGTTCAGGCTGCTACTGCAAAAATACCACCCTCTGAGTGGCTTATAAACAGCAGAAAGTCGCTTCCCACAGTCTGGATACTGAGAAGTCTAAGATCAAGGTGCTGGCACTTTTGGTGTCTTGTGAGAACCTCCTTCCATCTTTTTGTTGTTATGTCTCATCGCAGAAAGGGGCAAGGGAGTTCTCTGTGGTCTCCTTTGTAAGGGCACAAATTCCACTCATGAGGATTCCACCCTCACGGCTTAATCACCTCCCAAAGGCCCCACCCCCTAATACCATAGCCTTGAGAATTAGGTTTTAAGATATGTGTTGAGAGACAAAAGCATTCAGTCTGTAACACTTAATTCAACTTTAGTCAGGTTTCTTCCTGACTAGATCCATGACCTCTCTTTTCTTAGAGCATTTCTTTAGAAAACTTTCATTATAAATTCTTCCTGTGCCCTTTTGAGATATAAGTCTGTTTTACAAGCTTCTCATCAGTTTTTCCAACCCAAGAATGTCTTTCTCCTGGACTGGGAGCCACCCCTTTGAAATGTAATTGTCAAGAGCAATTGTACTGGTAACTCCCAGTTTCTGTGAGAGGGTAGGAGCCTAACTTCAGTTGGAGCTTTGATCCAAGTGGTAAAACTGCCTCCTGTCACAGAAGTACAAAAGGTGTTCTTTTCCTTTGGATAAAGCCAATTAACAAACACAGGTAGTCTGTAATTTCCACACCTCAGCTCTTGTAAAACTATTTCTTCTGTTCCCAAATTCTTCATTAGTCAGAGAACTTTCCTCTGTAACAATGTAATAGTGAAATTGAAGTGGTCCAAGGAGTGAGGATGTGTATTCTCGCTTACTGTAAAGTCCAGGAAAGGAGTGGTATTCAACTTGATCCAACAGTTTAATGATATAATCAAAGCGCATAGGTGTTTCTGAATCTCAGTATGCTTTCCACAGTGTTAGATCAGTGCTGAAATCCTTTCACCTCTTGTATATAGGATGGCTGATGATAAAAAATGAGGCTAAATGTTTCCCTTTTAAAGAAAGAAGGGAGAAAGAGATTTTTCACATATCTGTCTTAAAAGTTGGGAGCAATTATTATCAAGACTTTCAGCAACTTTCTGATTATAACTTTTGCTTATATTTCACCAGAATTCAGTCATATTCATGAAGCAAACACTGGCAGCCACATGAACACTGTTAAGAGTATACAATGAAATGGTTGTTAGTTTTCAACATTAGTGTCCACTACATAATGATAATCCTAGAGTTCTTGGATTATAAACATTAGTTGAATTCAATTTATAAATATAAATAAAGTATAAAATTATATTTTTAACCCAAAACTAAGTTTTTAAATACCAGTCCTTTTCTGTGATGTTCACTGCATTCTGAAACACAATTATATGAATCATAATAACTGCTAACACTCTGATACTTATCTTTTAGTTGAAGTTCTTCACTTTTATCATTTTCCTGGAAGTACTGATTTTGTGTTATATTTGCTGGGCTTTTAACACAATTTAATAACTGTATAGTAAGATTTTTTTCTTATAATATGAATGCTTTCCATCATTCTTTTTCAAGCACAGAATTAATTCAATGATTGTCATAATCATAACCTTTAATGTCCTTGCTGTATATGGAAGAAGAGTAAGATGAATATTTAACATTGAATTCAGAATTGTAAGTCAAGAAGTGTGGGAAAAATTGAGGACGCATAAGAAAATCTTAACAGTGTACCTTGCAGTCACATCATAATAAAAATATGTGTATTAAAATCAGGATATTAAAGATAGGTTAAAACTCACCTTGTGAATAATTCTTTGCTACATTAAAGCAAAAGGTATGCAATTGAGTTGATGGTTATTCTGAGATTTATTTTTGTTCCTCGTTTGTCATTTAATTGTAAATCTGTGGCTTGAGACTCAGAGGAAATATACTATATCACTCTAGCTGTGTGGCTTCCTTTAGAGCCTCAAGTCACAATGATTCCAAAGAGGCAATACAAGAATGATTCATGTGAACACATGGGTTACATCAGGTGCATTAAAATGCCATGATATTGCTCTCTTATTTTTTTTTTTTTAATTTGGAAAGAAATTTCTTTTTCAGTTTGTTAGATATGGCATTACCAAGTACAGACTTGTTCTTTTCTAAATCTGTTCTCAAAATTCCTCAACAAATCATCTCAGCAATTTTTTAACCCATTGGAAAGATTTGATCTCCTGTAGGCATTATTGATCTCTGAGACATCGCTGGTGATTCTTAAGTCACCCTCCAACTTGTCAGTTAGATTCCAGGGGGTATAAAGAGATCTAGAGATTAAATAAGTGAAGGGTAATGCAAGTGGTTTTCATTCAGTCCTACAACTACCACAATTTAGTAACTATTCCCAAGGAGAATGTAAAAAATGTCCAAAAAAAATTAAAATACATTCTTAAATATATATTTGATATTTATTTGGAAGATATTTTAATTAGCTTCCATAGTTTAATAAATTTTATTGAGGTATAATTTCTAAATGTAGCATAATGTGTCAAATAAAATGAAGAACTTTAAAAAGTTTTATACAGATTCACAAATTGTGCTGCAGGAGTTGTGGGGCCCATTCCATTTCTCAAGAAGTGATTGAGGCAGTAGTATGTGGAGTGGCTATCTAACCCCCCTGGTTGCCTACAATTTGAAATAAACTATATTTTTGAAAATCTTACAAGATGTTTTATTTTAAATTGATTTAGCTAAATAAAAGCTTAAAATTAAAAAAAATTAATACATATATTTGTGACTTCATAGTCTTCTTTCACTCAGCTTTATTTTCTCTCCAGGTTATTTATTTTTAACCATTTGAATTTAATTTGACGTCATAAAATAGAATTGTCTCCCATATGTCTTGAATATTTTTATCCAATTTATTTCCTCTTTTTTACTATATGGAAATTTAAATGCCTAGATTTCTTAATTTTATTAATAGTTTCTATCAATTTTTCCATTTAAATATTTATATATTTTATGTTTATTCATATATGATAGATAATAAATTATTTCATCTTGATTCAGAGAATCTATATATATTATCTTATAATAGAAAATTATATTGATAATAAAAAAAAACTGCACATACTTTGTATAGGATACTTCAGTCTATTCTTATGAGCCATTTATTTTTATTTCATAACCATACTGCCTACAATGTATTTTTATATTTAGAAGTACATGCTTTCCACCCTGTTTTTTTCCAAAATTGTGTTGACTGTTTTTGAATATTAGTTATATTATGTATGTTAGTCTATAATTTTTATGAGTCACAGATTTTATTAATTAATTAAGGAAGTTGTTAAAACCAGTTTTAAGTGCATCTAAGGAGTTAGCTATTTATAGATAATTTAATAGTGGAGTTTTAAGAAAAGAATGTGAGATTAGATGCAAAACTTATTAACAGAAGAGCAATAAATGATGACTCTTGGCATTTTCTTTCTCACTGGACAGAAATCATTGACATCTACAACTAATAAAAACCTCTCTCTTAACCTTTGCTCCTACTGAGCTGTAAGATAGCTCAGTACATAGATCAATTAAAGGTATAAGCCCAGTAGAGTATTAAAGTGAAAAAAGAGTCTACTCTCAGGTTCTGCTAAGTATTCTGACAGCCCAAGCCTATGTGATCATAAATAATCTTCAAAGATTATTCATAATCACAGGGCTGTCTTCATTAGGTTTGGTCCCTTTATTTCCATAAGTACAGCAAAAGTATTAATCATGACTTTTAGATAATATAAAAAAATAAGATATAAAAATGTCTTATTAAAAGATAAGTTGAGGCATATTAAAAATTTTAAGACTTTATTTGAGCAAAAGTCTGATCAAGCAGCATGAAACTGGAAGTGGTTAGAAAGTCTCCCCCAACAGGAGCTTAGGGCAAGGCTTTGTAGAGAAAAGGTAGAAGCAAAGCCAGGAAATAATTTGATTGGCTGTAGCTTAAGTGGCTGCATTATCTGGGAAAGCCTGGTTGGCTTTTGTGATTGGTTGTCCTTAGGTTTCAATTTCTTAACCTTGAGGCATGATAGGCTTACGTTTTAGTCCACTTGCATAAGCTAACAAAGCATTAACCCCGTCCCCCTTAGTCTAATGGTCCTGTTTAATTATTGTAATACCATATACTATTTTAGCATATGTTATTGAGCAAACTAAGACCAGTTAATTAACTCCTGTTTGTCGGTTTTCACATAATATCTCAGAGTGGACTTTTCAAAGTTTCTAGGACTACCACTTCTATCCTGGCACTAGGAAAATAAGCTCAAGAAACTTCCTGCATCAGATTCTTATCAGTGGCTTCTGTAAGTGTGAGTAAACTCATCTCTTACTGAGTTTTCAAAAATCTGCTAAGATCCCTGGCCTGCCAGTGGTTTTACCAATGAGCCTGAATCCTTAGAAGGCAGATACTGAGCCAGTTTTCTTGAGAAGGTTTGTAGGGCATTGATTCCACATATAAAGTCAATTCATGTTCCTTAATAGTGTCCTTTGTCAGCACTGATTATGAGAATCATCTTCAAATATGGCACCTCTGGTAGGAAAAGATTAAAAAAAAAAATTAGGATTTACTTTGGAAGCTAGGAGAAGATGTGCGTGAACTTAAACAGCCCATGAGGTACACTTCTCTGAAAAATTAGTTTATTGGCTACCTCAGGTGAGTCTATGTTGGCAATTTGAGGAGGATATACAAAACTGTTAAAGTATAATTTTCAAAACGGTAAAATTAGACTTGAATGCAGATGTAAAACAAACACGTCAAAGATTGTATTAATATCCCTAAAATCCTTGCTTGTTCTTGCAAACTTTTCTTTGAATATCCTCAGTCTGGTGTATCATCTCCATAGGGATTTCAACTATTCCCTGCAGAAAGGGGGGAAATATCTCTTTTAGTTCTATCACCTTGCAAAGGTGGCGTTCTCAGACCTTCACCAGGCGTTAAAGGAGGCCTTACTGTCTGTTTCTAGGTTGAAAGGAAAGGTGGTTGCTTGGCCCACTGTTGACACTGCTAACACCAGTCAGTCTCCCATGTAACACAGAGAGCTTCTAAAATATCCACACTAGTTATTTAAAAAGGAATACATATTGTAAAAGTGAGGATTGGTTTTATTTTTTAATTTTTATTTTATTTGTGATTGTTTTTCTGGAGATAATTCATTCTAATTTTATGCACGCACACACAAAAAACATAATCCTGTTACTAGGAATTTTGACACTGGCTCTTAAAAACAAAATAGCCCTAGCATTACTATGATAAGGCATATTTGACTCCTTCCATAACCTGGCTTCTATTAAATCTGTCACTTTTACAGTAAATAATTCTGTCTTAATCATACACTGTAAGTGATACCAACTCTAGTTATTATTTTTTTTTCTTCCGGATACCTCAAGCTGGTCCCTGGGCAGTCACCATTAAGCCAATTTAGAGAAAGATAACATTTCTGCAGTGATCGGGAAGTTATGAAATGTTTCAGTTCTCCTTAAGTTTACAGTTAGTACAGCGAACATTCTGTATGATAAGGAGAAAAATCTCACGGGACTTTGTGGATAGAAATAACAAGACATGTGAAAATTCTCTGCCAAATAGTCCATGTCCTGCATCATTTTTCAATGAATTACCCTTTGAGGTTTCATTTTAGGTTGCATTCTTCCCATTAGTTTCATTCTTCATCCTGAAAGAATATAAAAAACGGAGAGACAGAGTGTTCTCTGAGAATTCATATACCCTTAGCGCATCTCTTGAATATAGGAGCAGGGAAAAAAAAAAAAAAAAGTCAAGGATTTCATTTGAATAAGAATGATTTATCTACTGAGTGCTGAAGGACATGAATACATTATGGGTATCTTTTTGCATTTGACTTTTATTTCTTTCTCACCAAGTAGATGGTTTCAGAGAATGCTTAAAAACAATTCTAAAATAGTATGATGAGGCATTTATTTCTCTCAACAGCAAAGACTTTCATTTGAATTATTGAGCTATACATGGAATTTCAGACTACTCTGTAGTTTAAAATTTTTACTTATGGTATAATTACTGTTACGTTTCCAAAGTTCACTTTTGGCTCTATAAACTTTCATGTGGTTAACATACTTCAGTATTTGTGACTGATGATTTTTCATATTAAATTGACAAAAACTCAAATTGTGAAGTAAACATGGGCAGAGAGGTACAGTAATTAATTTTCTGAAGATGACCTTTCCTTAGTTAATAAAACCACGTATAATTAACTAGAGAAACTAAATCTGAGGTATCACTTTAAACACTGGCTTTATGCTTGTAAAGCTTTACACTGCTTTCCTTGTTTACACATAGTATTTGCTTTGTTTATGCTTTGTACAGTTTTCTATATTTTAAATAACCAAATATTTTTCACATATTTGTGATAAAAAGAAAATTATGTTAGCTTCTTTGTTGGGGAATGTGCAGGTTAACATCATCGTTTATAACTACCTTATGTTTTTAATGGACTCGACATTTTAACTTCTTTAAATATCCCTGAGACTGCAGCCTGGGTAGTTTAATCCAACCAATGCTACCATCCATGAAGGGGGAAAAAAATCACTGTAAAATTTAAGGATAAAATAATATAATAATTAAGAGAACAGTAGAGATACGGTTTCTATTTCGTCTAATCTGAATTCCTGGCTGGACAACTTAAGAGGAGCAGACATTCCCCCTCCATTTTTATTTTCCTACTTAGCACAATCTTTGTCATATAGAATCACATCATTTACGATGTGATGGATTTTGAGGAACCAGCTTATTATATTCTGAGTTTTAAAGCTTAAGGATTATAAATTTGTGTATTAGTGTTGCTATTTATAATTCAGTAAACTACTTTAGAAAATGTAACTAGGGATTCTAGGCGGGTGAGTGTTGGGCAATTAAGTGACACTTTGAAAGTTAAATGGAAATTTTTTAAATGAGTAAAATCTGCATCCTTGGCATAGTGAATGAGGCAGCTCAGGAGGTTGCAGTTGGATGCAGTTGTAGCTTCAGCAGCTGCAGGCTTTCCCACGTATTTATCCTACATCCGACATGTTTGCCTTACGCCCCATGAGGGCAGGAACCATGTTTAGTTCTGCTCACCACTGCTAGCTTGCCCTGAATCTTTTCATAATGCTTTTCTTCTTCATTTTTCCTGCCACATCTCTTTCCAATTCTGATATAACATTTATCACATTAACTTTGTAAAATGTCTTACTTGTGACTATTTGAAGCAAAATACTCATTTTCCTTAATTTGCCTATGTTTTTATCATGTCTAATTGTGTCTCAGGTCACTTAGAAAACATTCAAAACGTTAGTGTGTGTTGGTTTGTAACTTCCTCTGCTTACTCTCTCTGCTTAGCCAGCATCTGTGGTCTTGGGTTTGGACTGGAAATCAAACTTACGAGACAAAATAGTCTTCATCCAACAATGTTAGCTTGAAGAATGAACAAACATTGGATAAAATCACAGCTTGAACATCAAGAATATAGTAGAGACCATGTGACTCATGGCCACAGATTGAAGTATCATTTCTTTGTGCCGGGAGCGTGGTGTTTACAAGTGATGAGGCTGTGCAGGTACAGACCATCAGTGAAAGGAAATATGTTCAACTGATGTTATTTGGTGTGTCCATTGTGCCTCGTTCCTGGATGGTGATGTAGCCGGAGGACTAAGTTGATAGTGACTCATGGCCAGTTTGTTAAGATAGAACCAAACTGTTTCTAGAATAGTCAGAAAAAGATTGGAAAATTGTTTGAAAGGAAGTTGAGACAAGGAAATTCAGATAAGCCTAATGAATGGCATGGAGTATAAGGAGACTTGTATCTACAGTGAGTACTCAGCACAGGAATCCCTTACAAAGGATAACCTAGATAATCTGTTAGGGACTCCATTTGTAGCTACTCTTCAAGCTGTGATCTCTTTATTGGAACAACGAACAGAGCAAAGTGTTTGATATTCCACTACTGATGTGGAGAGCTGGAAATACTCCCTGTCTCTTTTTTTTCTATACATCAATTACCCAGGACCATCAGAAGGAGGTACTTTCAAATTGCAGACCAGCCGTCCAACTTCACTGTCTTAAGTCAAAGCTCTATCAGTACTCTCTCTTCCATGTTACTACTCATGAATCCTAATTGCTTCCACATCGCATAGAACATCATGCTTGTCTGCTACCTTGCTGGCGTGCAGATTAGACCTGGTGAGCTGGGTGTAGTGAGTATCCTAGGTGCCTCCATAGGACCCATGCACAGAGGGCAACAACTCTACTAATGCAAAGAAAAACAAACCTTATACTCCTTATTTCAAAAGGAGAGAAGTGCATATAG